>NC_091475.1:75469579-75769579 GCF_036971445.1 Narcine bancroftii
CGCCGAACTGAGAGGTGCCAAGATGCACTGTTTGAGGTGATATCAGCCCACTGGTGGTGGTCAATGTGGCAGGCACCAAGAGATTTCTTTAGGCAGTCCTTGTACCTCTTCTTTGGTGCACCTCTGTCTCGGTGGCCAGTGGAGAGCTCGCCATATAACATGATCTTGGGAAGGCGATGGTCCTCCATTCTGGAGACGTGATCTACCCAGCGCAGTTGGATCTTCAGCAGCGTGGATTCGATGCTTGCGGACTCTGCCAGCTCGAGTACTTCGATGTTGGTGATGAAGTCACTCCAATGAATATTAAGGATGGAGCGGAGACAGCGCTCAAAGACGGGGAAAGATCCACTAACACCAGCATCGTATAGACCAATATCTCTGCTTAACGCAGATTATAAGATAATAGCGAAACTGTTAGCAAACAGATTGGCCGACTGTGTACCAAAAATAGTAAAACTAGACCAAACTGGATTTATTAAAAAAAGACGAACAACGGACAATATCTGTAAATTCGTTAACTTAATCTATGCAGTACAAGGAAACAAAACTCCAATAGTAGTGGTTACTTTAGATGCAGAGAAAGCCTTTGACAGAGTAGAATGGAATTATTTATTCAAAGTACTACAAAAATTCAACCTACCAAAGAAATATATTAATTGGATTAAATCATTATATAAGGGACCATTGGCAAAAGTGACAGTAAATGGATATATATCAAACCAATTTAAATTAAGCAGATCAACAAGGCAGGGATGTCCACTATTTCCCTCACTGTTCGCGTTAGCTATAGAACCACTAGCAGAACTGATAAGAACAGAAAATAAAATACGAGGGATAAAAATAAAAGAGAAGGAATATAAAATCAGTCTATTTGCAGATGACGTTATAATATACTTAACAGAACCAGAAATATCAATAAAAGAATTACATAAGAAATTGAAGGAATATGGAGAAGTATCGGGGTACAAGATCAATGCAAATAAAAGTGAAGCAATGCCAATGAATAATGCAGATTTCACCAAGTTTAAGGAAAAATCACCATTTAGATGGCAAACACAAGCAATTCGATACCTAGGTATACAACTAAATAATAATCTCGGCCATCTATATAAACTAAATTATCAGCCATTAATGAAAAAATTACAAGACGACTTAGAGCACTGGAAAGACTTACCACTAACACTGATAGGAAGGATAAACTGTATTAAAATGAACATCTTCCCAAGGATACAATACCTATTTCAATCATTACTAATTCACCTAACAGAGAAATTCTTCAAGGAGCTAAATAAAATAATAAGGAAATTCTTATGGAAAGGGGGGAAACCAAGGATAGTAGTAGATAAATTAACAGAATGGTACAAACAAGGAGGCTTACAACTACCAAACTTTAAGAATTATTACAGAGCAGCACAATTAAGATACCTATCAGATTTTTATCAAACAAGGGAAAAACATGATTGGACCAGATTAGAGCTAGATAAAATAGGGGAGAAGATACCTGAGCATATACTTTATAAGTGGGATGAAAAATTGGTGCAACGTAGGAATTCACCAGTATTACACCATCTGCTTAACATTTGGAAGAAGATTCACGTAGAAAGGAATAAAATAAATTATCAACTACCAAAATTAATATTGACACAAAATCATAATAAATAACCTTTCCTTCAGAGAATGGGAGAGAAAAGGGATCAAAAGAATAGAAAATTGTTTATCGGGAAATAAATTATTATCTTTTGAACAAATGAAGGACATATATAATATAACTCATGATACAAGGTTTGCATGCCACCAACTGAAAACCTACTTGAAGGACAAATTGGGAAACAGTCTGAGGTTACCAGAAGGAAGCAATTTTGAATATGTGATTAGAGACACAATGATAATTAAAACATCTATAACAAACATGTACATCAAACTGCAAGAAAAGGAGAATGAGGAAATAAACTGTAAACCTAAAAAAAAATAGGAACAAGATCTAAACATAAAGATAAAGAATGAAACATGGGAAAAGCTTTGCTCCGGAACTATGAGAAATACAATAAACACGAGGTTACACATGATACAATATAATTGGTTACACAGGCTATACATCACATCCCAAAAGTTAAATAAATGGGACCCAACAGTATCAGACAGATGTTTTCGCTGTAAAAAGGAAACGGGAACAACAATACATGCAATTTGGACATGTGAGAAAGTGGAAAAATTTTAGGAAGATCTAAACCAGATATTAAATAAAATCGCAAAAAGCAATATACCAAAAAACCCAGAGATCTTCCTTCTAAGTAATATAAGAAATAAAGAATTTGGACTCGATTTGGATGGAGCACAAAAAAGATTTATTATGATAGCCCTAGCTGTAGCAAAAAAATGTATTATGTCAACCTGGAAATTAGAAGACAACTTGAGAATGCAACAATGGTACATAGAAATAAATAAATGTATTCCATTAGAAAAAATAACATATAATTTAAGAAATAACATCACAATATTCGAACAAATATGGGAACCATACATGAAATACAATAGAGAAATCCTACCATGAACCTCCACCACCTAAAATGACAAAAGGAGAAGACAACGAAATGAACTGACTCAGTATATAAAAGTAAAAGATAAAAATTTCTTGTTTATTTTATTAAGTGATGACATTGTTTAACGGATTCAATGTATCTTATAGATTGAACTTTGAATAAATGGGAGGGGGGAGAGGGACGGAGGGAAGGGAGGGGGGAAAAAGGGGAGAAAATGACACTGTATATATTCAAGAGAAAAATGTCTATGTATTTTGGTCAGTATGGTTTATTGTGTGAAAAATAAAAAATTTTTAAAAAAATTATCTCTCAGACCACAGAAGTTAGATAAATTGAAATCAGATTGTCAGACCAATGTTTTAGATGTGGCCAGGAGATAGGTACTTTTTTACACTCTACCTGGTCCTGTCCTAAAGTGAGACCTTTTTGGATAAATTTAGCAATTTTTTAGAACAGGTTACATGAATTAAATTCCCACAAAACCCAATGTTATTTTTACAAGGTAATATTGAAGGGATGACCAAAATTTGTAAAGATTGCCTTGGCAGTAGCAAGAAAATATCTAGCAGTAACATGGAAATCAGACACCCTCATAGGTATGGAGTGATGGAATGCAGAAATGCATAGCTGTGTTACTCTGAAGAAGATTACTTTTAAGATGAGAAATAAATATGATGTGTTTTTGAAAATTTGGCACCCGTATTTACATATTGCGGGAATTAATTTATGGATTTTTTTCCCTAAACTTCGAACCTTGTTAACCTCCTTGGAAGTAGTAAAAGATACAAATATTCAGAGCTGTGTAGTGAAGGGTGTCCTCTGGCAACCCAGTTTCTATTCTTTTTTTTTCTTACTTTTCTTTTTTTATATGCTTTTTCTTATTCCTACTTTTCTTTTCTTGGGGTTTTGTTTTGGGGAGAGGGGTTGGGGTTTTATACCATCATGTATAATGGATTTGATACTAATATTTGACTAGTGTATTTTGCATTTGGCTATGACTTAATGTATGAAAAACTTCTAAATAAAAATTTTCAAAATTAAAAAAAAAGAACCTTGCATTTCTAAAGAATCTTGAGCAAACAAAAGAAAATTGCTGGAGAAACTCAACAGGTCAGGCAGCATCCTTGGGGAGAAATGATCAGTCAATATTTTGGATTTGGCCTCTTTATCTACACTAAATTGAAAAGGTGGTGGAGGGGGGTGATGTTACAAATATACAGTAAATGGGAAAGGAAGCTGGAGGAGAGATTCATAGGTGATAGGTCAGGAGGAGAGACCACTAGAAGAGCAGGGGATGGGGGGGTGGGATAAAATAAGTACTGGAGTGGGTATAGATGATATGGAAACAGTAGAACTAGATAGAAGTGTGGTTACCCAAAATTTGTGTTCATGCTGTTAGTTTTAACTTGTTGTCCACAGGTTTTACGTCTGGCCTCGCCCTGACACTGGATGAGGTCAATGCTAGTCATGTCTCTGTAGGAATGGTTGGGGGAGTTGAAATTGTTGGCTGCAGAAAGCTCAGGTTTAGACCCACGGGTACAGCGTAGGAGTTCGGTGAAGCAGTCACCTGATCTGCATTTGGTTCCACTGATGTAGAGGAGGCCATTGAATGCAATAGATCAGATATACGTAAAGCTGTGCCTCATCTGGAAGATCCATTTGTGGCCCTGTATGGAGGTGAGGGGTGAGATGTAGGGACATTTTGAACTTTCTATGGGTACAGCAGGAAGTGCCTGAGGGGGTGGAAGGCTGGATGGAGAGGAAAGAGTAGGCCAGGGAATCTTGGAGAGACCGATCCCAGTGCAAAAGAGGATGAGGGTAGAAAGGAGAAGATGTGGCTGGTGGCGGGATCATGCTGAAGTTGGCAGAAGTGTCTGAGGATAATATCTCAGGTGTGGAGATTGGAAGGGTGGGAAGTGATTACCAGAGGAACTCTGCCTTGGGGGAGGTGGGATAAACACAGATCAAGAAATGGAGGAGATTTGGATGTGGGCTTTACCATTTACCCCCTCCCAACTTTTCTTCCCCACCCTTCCGAATAGTTTCTCCCTCTACCTGTCTCTCCATGTCACACCTTTTGTCTCTTCCATGGAAGCATAGCACAGAAACAGGCTCCTCAGCCTATATAGTCTGCCAAACTATTATTCTGCCTAGACCCATTGACCAAAGCCCTCCATATCTCTCCCATCCATGTACCTATCCAAATTTTACTTAAATGCCAAAATCGAATCCACATTGACCACTTCAGCGGGAAGTTCGTATCACTCTCTTAACACTCTCTCTGAGTGAAGAAGCTCCCCCAAAACATTTCATCTTTCACCTATATCAGCAGAAAAAGCAAAACCCTATCACTTCTGGGCACATTCCTCCCCCTTTTCCTTTTTCTATGCAATAGTAACCTTGTATTTCCATTTATCTAATGGAGAAAACAGATATACAAGGTTTCTATTACAGATAAATCTAATTTCTAAATTTAGATTCGTATTGCATTCACGTCTAAATGTGGCCATTCTCGTTAATTTACAGCTGCTTATGAGTGAAAGTATTTTCAACAATTTGCTCTTTAGGCACTAACATCGCATTTCAGTAGTTAGGAATGAGGAGAGTGTTCATGTCCGCAGCTTTAACCACAGAATGACTACAAAAGGAGGAAAACCAAATAAACAAGAGAATAGAAATCAGGTTATGTGGAAAAAACAAGACTTGTTAAAACCATTTTACAAAAAGAATTAACCAATGAAAGCAAAACAAGTTAACAGCTGATGGAGATTTCACTACAGAAATCAATGGGCATCCTTAGAGCATCTTAGAAAACATTAAAGCCAGTGAAAACAAACTACAAATGTAGGATCTGTTGAACAATATTAGGCTGAAGCACAAATTGACAAAGCTAAAACTGACAGAAAGAAATAATGATCAAAGTATCTCCTCAATGAAAGAACCAACAATAAAGGAAAGCTTCACAAGGAAAAGATTTATACCAAGACCATCCTCTTTCCCTACACCTTGGAGACAGTATCAGAAGTTGTTAATAAAGAGATTCATTCAGAATTTTAGTAATTTATGTTCAAAGATGAGATTTTTCATTTTAGCAGCTGAGGATAATCCAAGATACTATTTCAAAACTAAATAAAATCTTCAGAGTGTCTGCATCAAGGTCAATGATAATTTTAGTTGAATAATTATGCTGTTTTTTTTCTTCAGAAGAAACTTAAAAAAAAAGATTCAATGGATTGAAACCCACACAATAATGAATTCCAAGTGGCTTCACATCATTCTTGGGAATTTACTTTTGAATCACTCATGCTTACAAAGTAACAGATTCATAAAGCAAGCAAAGGGGATCTGGAGTGGATCAGCAGTTTAAAGCAGCATCCGTGGAAAGAAACAGGCAACCAGTGGTTTGGGGCGGGATCCTTTCTTGAGACTCACCTCATTTCTGGTGCTCACATATGCCCTATGATGTCAATCCCTGTGCAAAACAGCCTTTCAAGATTTTTGGCTGAAGGACTACGTAAATCCACCCTTGCCATTGAACACTCACAAATCAACTTTAAAAATGTCATACTGATAAAAATAGAGAACTATTATTATAAGATAGTCACTCAAAACAAACATCTGTACATTCTGTCAGTTTACACAATACATAGTAAAAACATTTATTTTTGCTCTTTTAACAATTTTTATTTCTATCTTTTTATCATGAGACACAGTAGCAGGCACTTCTGGCCCACACCGCACAAACAAGCACTTACCTGTGTAAAGTTTGATGATTAATTTTCGAGCAATGGGAGTTGGTGAGTCAACGTGAGATCCCATCCATGTATGCGCAGCTATTCCTTTACAGTCCGGAGGGGAGAAGCCACTGAACTTAAATGCACTAAATTAAATGAACCAGCCATAACATGAACCTGTGACTGAACATATATGTTACAACCAAACATCTTTATCCATAAACAAGAAAAAAAAGGGGGAGGTAGAGGTGGGCACATTGACTCACCAACTCCCAATGCTCAAATAATAATCATCAAACTTCACACAGGCAAGTGCTCGTTTAATGTTCCATTATTCTTCGCAATGTACACCAACAGGAGAGTTTTTAGCTCAGTGGCTTATCCCCTTCGGGTGGTCCGACAGACCATAATCAATTCAATGGTCCCCCTTCCGTGGGGGAGGTGGATCTGCCGCGTGTAGGATGGAGGCTGTGAAACTCTGCCCCTCTGAATTTAAAGGTTTGTTGTAGAACCTTTTTAAGGTTCTCTCATTATCCCATCCCACCTGGCAAAGGATATCCCATATAGGGACTTCGGCCCTATTGGCTGCTGAGGTCGCCGCTGCTCTAGTTGAATGAGACCCAAACTGAGAAATATCCACTTCAGCCACTCTCATGACCTTCCACAGCCATTTGGCCAATGTCTGGGAGGTAGCCCACTATTGCGGTTTTTTTATAGCATATGAAGAGGTATTTCTCATTTAGTCTAATATGTTTTGTCTATACAACGTATCTTTTTAAACAATCCAGCACACATAATCTTTCAGCTTCCCATGAAAATTCTGTCCCAATTCTCCCTTTGCCTGTTACGTTTCAAAATATCTGTAACTTGAATGTTTTCATAGTCCTCCTCCCAACGGATATAGTCCATATGAATATGAGACAAAGTTTGTACCCTCTGGGCCGATGTCAAGGCCACTAGCATTATCAACTTAAGGGACAGGCTATGCAAGTCCAAATTGGAAGTTGATGACAGTAGCCTTAAATAGTCCAAAACAATCTTTAAGTCCCAAATTTTCTTATATTGGGGTACCGGAGGATGCAAGTGGAACACTCCTTTAATAAATCATTTGATCAGGGGTGCTTCATTCTCTCATGCTCAGAGTCCTGGAATGTCAAGACTCTTTGGTGTATTCACCAGACTGTAGCTGGCCCCCTGCACATAAAACATATTGGTTATAAATAGAGGCTGACTGTTCATTCAGTCTGATGTGTTCACAGTACGTTTTCCATTTCCCCACATAGGAGACACACTGTTTCTGAGTAAACTTTCACCAAGATGCCCACAGGATGTCCAGAGTTCTAGGCTGCAGAGTGTCTACATCGATCCTCTTTCTCCGATCCTCCAACCTAACAGACTTGAGTGAGACAATGGATGAGATATCTTTGACACTGGTTGGATTAGCAGACCTTTGCTTTTCGTGAATACCTACAGAGTCCCCACCATAAGCCTAAGGAGTACGGGGAACCAACATTGGGAAGGCCAATGAGGCACTACCAGCAATTCCATCCTGTATCTTATTCAGGCACTTTGCCACCAAGGCTAATGGGGGAAACACATAAAAGTTATATTTTGACCAGTCTAAGGTAAAAGCGTCAATGGCCTCCACACGGGGATCCAGCAGCCAGGACATGAACCTCAGAACATGAGCATTAAGGCTGGATGCAAACAAATCTATCTCCGGCATGCCAATGGTGTCTGGTTACAGTTTAAAATCTTTCTTACCCAGAATCCATTCAGTGCTATGATTGAATTTTCTTGATATCAGGTCCGCCTGTATGTTGATCCGACCAGGCAGGTAGGCGGCAGTAACCCAAATGTTTCTTTGAATGCACCATTGCCAAATCTCAATGGTTAACTTGTTACAGGAAGGAGATTTGAGACCTCCCATATTATTGAGGTAGGCCACAGCTGGTGTTATCCAATCTCAGCGGTACATGAATGTCAGCTTCCCTTTCACAGAAAAACTTTCAAGCTAAAAAAACCTGCCAGCATTTCCAAATAATTAATGCCTGATTTAGAGGCCTCCCTGAGTTCAATATCCTTCCATCTGCCCCAAGTAGAGACCTTTAGATTCATGGTTCCCCAACCTTCGCCACTGGCATCTGACCTGATCTCCAGGACCACTTTTCTGAGCTTGATCCTTGAGTAAGCCTGCGAGATATAGTTGATCCATAATGCCTCATAGGCCTGTCAAAATGTCCATTGGCTGCCTTAAGAGCTGATATTTTTCACCTTTCTAGAACCTATAATTTAGTGGGCCATATTGTACCACTGGGAAAACCGCCACCAGTTTCCCAATCAAACTGGCCACCTTTCTCATGGAGGGTCGACATTCTGTCATGAACCCTCTGCAGGCAATCCTAATATCTGCCACTTTATCCTCTGGTGGGATAACTTTCATGTCTTCTGTATCAATAATGAAGCTGAGAAATTTTAACCTCTTAGTAGGCACCAGCACTGATTTCTCGGGATGTATAAGAAACCCCACATGGCTTAATAATCTTGAGGTTGTTGCCACTGCCCTTTTTGTTTCCTCAAACAATCTGCCCACGATAAGGGTATCATCTAGGTAACCCATTACCATGTGCCCCTGTGGTCTGCTGTTAGAAAGAAACAGACACACACAAGGTAAAGACTGTACAACAGGCTTTAATCCACAAAAACCTTCTCAGAGCCAGGCTGGCTGTGGCTGCAGCAACTCAGTGTGAGGCCTCGGGAGGCTGGGACAGGCTTATATCTTGGTGGGTGATTGACACCCGACCGGATGGGGCTTGATCCATTCAGGCCGACTGATTGGCAGCCGGCCAGGTGTTGTCCTGTCCCCTTATACTTCTTCAGGTACAGAGGTTGCCCCCTGCAGTAGGCTGGTGGTGTACCCACAGCCCCTCTTTCCTGAGCCTTGCAAAGACCGGCTTCAATAAATTACAGCCTCCATCAGTTGCGATCTGTGCATATATGTATATAGATCCTTCCTCCTTATTGGAGGGGATTTCTGTGGGTCAAATTCGATTTTATACCCCTTCCCTGTCTGCTGAATAGAAGCATCAGTGGTAATATTACACTATCTATCACAGAATAGCATTAATCGACTGCGAACTGTTAAAGCCTTGTAATTATCAAGGGCACTCAACTGTAAATGCTTAGCATTCACTTCCTCGACCCGTCTAGTCTGCAGGCTGGTGCATTCTGGGCCCACTTCCGTGAAGCACTTTGAGTGGAAAAATTCTGTTGCCTCTGTCTCCATGGAGGGCGTTGCCCTCAAAAAGACCCACTGGCTGTAGCCGCTTGGAGCAGAAAACCGCCTCAGATAATCTGCTTAAATTTCCCCGCATACCTGCGAGAGGGGTGAAACATTACAGGTTCTCTTGCCTGTGCTCTTGGCCCTCTGACCACATCAGCCGCTGCCCTCTGCTGCTCATTCAAATCTTTCACCTGTTTACTGAGATCAACACTAAATAGAAATTTCATTACAGGGTCACAAATGAGCGTATCTTACATTTAGATCGGGCTTGATCAGCTCCTTCCTGAAGGCATTCAGTTCATAGTTTGCTTGGGATAACAGCCCTCGAGCGTCTTGTTGGGTCGCCGATAAATCACGTGAGAGTGTTTGTGTGAATGCAGTAATACCTTTAACCAGTGACCCCTGTAGTCTTTGCAATTTCATGTCTTTTGCCCTTGTGGGAACCTTCAAATTGTTCCATATCATGGGGTTTACCTTAGGCACTTCCAACAGAGGGCAGTTAACAGGGCAGGGGTACTTCTTGATGGATTCTTCTAGTACCGACTCCTGAAAAGTATTCGATACCATATAAGTTATTGACCCTGCAATGTCATCCTCTAGTGGCTGGCCGATACCCCTCGATATTGCAAACTTTGCGGCAATAGTCAATATATGGCTCTCATCCTGACTGGCCTGAGCAGTATATGGGGATTTGGGTGACTCGGCCTCCATTACCAGCCCTTCATCATCTTCCCATGCTTGATCATTAATGTCCTCCCCCTGCTCTGATAGTGTAGGTAACTTACTCACCATGGCCATCACTAGTTTGTTCAGACGACTTACAATTTTGTCGCTGGTCGAGGCGTCTGCTCTCTTGCAGGCCTTACTCTCGGACTCCGCTCGAGCGGATGCCCGTCATACAGAGACCATGCTCTTCTTCTGGCTTTTTCTGGTGGTTATTCTTGCCCATCGAGTGGGTGGCCTCACTACACAATATGTTAGGTGTGATCAGGTCCTACCTGGTCTTGTGTGGGGTACTCCCCCTCGCTGCCACTTGATATACTGAGGACCAATCGTCTCATGCAGCTCACCTCGTGCAGCAGCGTGGCAGTATCACTCCTTGCTTTTTGGTCCCCAACTTCAACGAAGCCAGCTCGGTGCAGCCAGACTTTGACCCTGCCTTCAACGAAGGTAGATCTCTGTTGCCTGATCCCATCCCCAGCAGAGGTAGATCGGCATCGGTCTATCATTTGTAAATCTCAACTTCAATGAAGCTAGGCCAGTGCAGACAGCCTTGGGCCCCACTTTCAATGAAGGCAGGCCCCTGCTGTCTGATCCCACCCCCAATGGAGGTAGATTGGCCTTCTGCTCCTCAGCTGGGTCACTGCAACCCAGCAGGCCCGCTGAAATTTTGGCGCTAACGGAGTGCTGCGGGTGTTCTTCTTGGAGACCTTCCCCCTTGGGCTCTTGCTGCCCTACCTCTGCCCCAGCCCTTCACTAGGACCCGGGAACTGCCCATCGGTTGTCCCAGACCTTTTCCTGTACCCTTCTGCCTCTGGAGGGCTATATCGGGGCCTTCCCTCATCGGGACCCTGGAACCTCCCACCGGCAATCCCAGAATTTTTACCATATAACCATATACAGCACAGAATGGGCCAGTTTGGCCCTACTAGTCCATGCCGGAATAAATCCCCACCCTCCTAGTCCCACTGACCAGCACCTGGTCCATACCCCTCCAATCCTCTCCCCTCCATGTAATTATCCACTCTTTCCTTAAATGTAAATAATGTCCTTACTTCAACCACCTCTGCCGGAAGCTTATTCCACATCCCAACCACCCTTTGCATGAAGAAATTTCCCCTCATGTTCCCCTTATAATTTTCCCTCTGCAATCTCAAACCATGGCCTCTGGTTTGAATATCCCCCACTCTTAATTGAAAAAGCCTATCCATGTTGACTCTCTCTGTCCCTTTTAAAATTGTGAACACCTCCATCAAATCTCCCCTCAATCTTCTACGCTCCAGAGAAAAAAGCCCCAGGCTGCTCTGTAACTCAAACCCTGACATCCTGTCAACATTCTCGTGAACCTTCTCTGCACTCTCTCTATTTTGTTTATATCCTTCCTATAATTCGGTGACCAAAACTGCACACAGTATTCCAAACTTGGCCTCACCAATGCTTTGTACAATTTCATCATAACATCCCAACTCTTGAATTCAATACTCCGATTTATGAAGGCCAACATTCCAAATGCCTTCTTCACCACTCTATCTACCTGAGTATCAACTTTGAGGGTACTATTTACCATAACTCCTAAATCTCTTTGTTGCTCTGCGCTCCTCAATTGTCTACCATTCAATGTATATGACCTATTTAGATTTGCCTTTCCAAAATGCAACACTTCACACTTACCCGTATTAAATTCCATCAGCCATTTCTCAGCCCACTCCTCTAGCTTTCCTATATCTCTTTTTAAGCTACGGTAATCTTCCTCACTGTCCACAATACCACCAATCTTTGTATCATCTGCAAACTTACTTATCCAATTCACCACCCCTTCTTCCAGATCGTTAATATATATAACAAACAATAGTGGACCCAGGACCGATCCCTTAGGATCCACTAGTCACCGGCCTCCAATTTGACAAACAATTTTCTACCAGTATTCTCTGACACCTCCCATCCAACCATTGCTGAATCCATTTCACTACCTCCTTATTTATACCTAATGCCTCCACCTTTTTTCCTAACCTCCTGTGGGGAACTTTGCCAAAAGCTTTACTAAAGTCTAAATAGACAACATCCACAGCCTTCCCTTCATCAATCTTTTTTGTAACCCCCTCAAAAAACTCTATAAGGTTTGTTAAGCATGATCTACCCCTGACAAAACCATGCTGACTACTTCCTATCAATCCCTGTTCTTCCAAATATTTGTAAATGCCATCCCTCAGAGCACTTTCCATCAACTTACCCACCACAGACGTCAGACTCACAGGTCTATAATTTCTTGGCTTACATTTGGACCCTTTCTTAAACAGCAGAACAACATGAGTCACTCTCCAATCCTCTGGCACTACCCCCGTGACCAGTGACATCCTAAATATCTCTGTTAATGGCCCCACTATCTGTACACTAGTCTCCCTGAGTGTCCTTAGGAATACATTATCCGGACCCGGAGATTTGTCCACCTTTATCTTTTTTAACACTGCCATCATTACCTCCTCAGTTATCCTTATATGATTCATGACCTTCCCACTATTTTTCTTTACTTCAACTGGTACAATATTTTTTTCCCTAGTGAATACTGAGGAAAAGAAATCATTTAAAATTTCCCCCATCTCCTCTGACTTCTCACTCAGCCTACCCTCCCTATCTACAGAGGGCTCATTCGGGGGGTTTGACTCCATTTTTGTGGATCCCTCTCCTGCAATCTCCCTCTGGGCTCTGCTGCTGCAAGCCCACTAATTTAGCAGTTTTTTTTGGGTCACTCTACTGCGATTCCCCACTGGTTCAGTGCTTTTTTGCTCTCGCGCCAAAATATGCGTGCTGCTCCTCTCAAGTCAACGGATGTAATAGTTGCGCACATGTGGATGGGAACCAACGTACATTGTGAAGAATAATTTACCCATATACCAATTAACTTGCTAACCTCATACAGAGTACCAGAGAAAAACCATGCCGTCACAGGGAAAACATTCAAACTCCTTCCTTGTGGTATTTGCTGCACTCTGGCTAAACAGCAATTCATCCGCAGTGCACTTTTGGCACCTTCTCCAAATTGGATCAGAGCCAACAAGGAAGGAGCAAGAGAAATATGATATAAAAAGGAAATGCTTGATGCGACTTTAGAGGGCATTGTTGAGCCTAGAGTTATGCATACATGTTTATTTTTAATAATTAAGAAGGGATATGCTTGTATGGGAAGGGATATTAAAGTTCACTAGGTTAGTTCCTGGGAAAAGGTTGGCATGTGAAGAGAGAGACTGAGCAGGTTGCAATTATTCTCACTGGAGATTAAAAGAATGAAGGGTTAATATACGCAAGATTGAGAGACGCATTGACAGAGTGGGTGCTCGAAGGTACAGCATGGAGAACGATGGACCAAATACTAGGGGGTGGAAGGATTGCAGAGCCCCACTGGTTGGCATGGATGAGTGGACATGAAGGGCTTGTTTCTATACAGTATGATTCTGTGGTTCTCTACCTTTCTAGGTTGTATCCCCTTGTGAAGGGATCCAGAACAGGGGAGATTAGTTTCAGAATAACATGTCACCTTCCTTCATTCAGAGTTGAACAGGAAAATTAAAAGACTGTAGTTGTTGACACAAATGTTTCCAGTCAAAGATTTCATTAGATCATTCTTTACACAGATGATCAGGCACTTTTCCTTCAGATGATTTTAATCTTTGGAATTATTTTGCTCCAAGGTCCAGATTGTCAGACATTAAAATACCAAAGAATAATAGAGAGAGAGTAACTAATGCGAAGACCAAGATAGCTGGTCGTCTCCTCCTGGCTCTTGCTTCTATTGATTTTTTTTTCATTCTGTTCTTACATGACTATTTCTGCCCAAATCCAGAACCAGTCCATCGCTTGCCAAGAGCCTCTGTCAGCCCTGACCCTTGGATTGCTAGCATGATCCCACCCTCTTGCCCCTCCCTTCTCTCTCACCCAGTACTGCAATCTTGTCTTCAATTGCTCCCATATCTAGCTTCGGGCCAGGCGATTTTTAGCATACAGCAGAAAGTGTGCATTTCCTTTCTGAAGTGTCCAGCACCTCGAAGGATGCAGTGTGAGCAGCTTGCGTGCCGTGCAAAAGCAAACCATGATCGATTCTATTTTCGTGAACTTGGCACTACCAGCAATGGCAGTATCGATAGTGAGCTGGCTTCTTTATGCCACTGCAGTCCTCCTGGTAAAGGTTCTGTCAGGCAGGGTGTTCCAGGATTTGGGCTCAGCAATAATGAAGGATTGCTGAAGTCTTTTCAAATCTGGGTGATTCCTGACCTGGAGGAGAATCTGCTGTGTGTGCCTGCTGTTTCTGCTCTCGTTTGGTAATGGAGTTTGCAGGTTTGGGAGCTGCTGTTGGAGGGCATTCTTCATCCGACCTGTATGTCAGTCACTGAGCACTGATGGTAAGAAGGAATGAATGTTGAGGGTGGAGGATGTGGTGATAATTCAGGGGCTTGTTCTGTTTTCAATTGTGGTATTCATTCAGGGTAGAGGAGACACTATGGAAACTTCCTGGATCTTGTGGCAACAACATGCAAGTGGCTGGTCTGGTTGAACATTGGATTTGTGGATGTCAACGAGGGGAGAAATTGCATGAAGAAAAGATCATTGGCTGTCGGGAGTACATAGAACGACTTTCTCTTGTTGAAGATCTCTTTACATGGCACTTATTTGGCACAGGCCCCTTATTGCACCCCCCCCCCCCGCCCCCCGACGTTGTCCAGTCTTGCTGCATGCAGGTATAAGCTGGCATTGAATTGAACTGTTTATTTTCATATGTACTGAGATACAATGTAAATCTACAAAATACAGCAGGTAATGCACAAACAAAAATACAGTAAAATGAAGAGCAGAGTATAATGTTAAAAATAAAAAGTACATTCAAATCGTGCAAGGTATCGGCTTATTCTAATAAAAATCCACTCAAGAGTGTGATAACGGTAGGAATGAAACTGTCCTTGAATGTGGTAGCGTGTGTTTTCAAGATGGCACATTGTCTACCTAAAGGAGGAGAGAGGAGAGAAGGGTGGGATGTGCCTTTCAATATATATTGGCTGGTTTCCCAAGGCAGCAGGAGGTGAAGATGGAATCACTGGAGGGGAGATTGGTTCGCTTGATCATTTACAGCGCCTTTGTAATTCTCTGCAGTTTATTGCGGTCTTGAACAGAGCAGTGCCCCTACCAGGTGTTGATGTACCTGAGAAAGATACTGTCTATGATGCGCAACAAAAAAAAAATGATAAGGGACACTGGGAACATGCCAACTTTCCTCATGGCTGGCATATTTTCTTGGTGTTGCATCAACATGGTTTGACCAGGACAGGCAGTTAGTTACTCCTTAAAACAAATCTCTCCACTATCTCCACTTCAGCACGGTTAATCCAAACAGGGGTGTGTTCTTTATCCCATTTCCTGAAATTGATGACCAGTTACTTTGTTTTGCTGACATTGAGGGAAAGGTTGGTGTCCTGGCACCATGCCACTAGATTCTCCAGCTCCTTCATGTATCATAGGAACATTAGAAATAGGAGCAAAAGTTGGCCATTTGGCCCATCAAGCCTGCTCCACCATTCAATAAACTCGTGGCTGTTAGGGCCAAGGACTCAGCTCCATCTACCGGCCTTTTCTTCATCACCCTTAATTCTCTTTCTATATGAAAATCCACCTAATTCTTTCATAAATATATTGTATGTAATTAGGCAGCTGTACTGCTTCCTTGGGCAGGGAATTCCACAGATCAGCAATGGAAAGGGTAAAGAACTTTGAATTCTTGAGTGTCAACATCTCTGGAGTTAAACAAGGAAGTCTGCAATGCTGAGGTCGTGTGCAATATACAAAGGTGCTGGAGAAACTCAGCAGATCATGATCATCTATAGGAAGAATAGGGTAACCAGCATTTCGGGCATGGACACTTCATCAGGTATCCGCAAAAACAGGCAGAAACCTGTTAGTCTGTGCTTCTCTGCCTATCCCTTCCTCCCTCATCTCCTCCTTCCCCCTTTCTCCCACCTTTTTATTCAGGCATCTGCCTGGTTTTTTCTTATACCTTGATAACGGACCCAGGCCCAGAACTTTTACTTCATATGGATGCCGAGTGACATGGATGTATATATAAATAGAATAATACCTAGTGTCGCCGAGAATATTCTCCCAGAATCACAGTGCGGCTTTCGCGCAAACAGAGGAACTACTGACATGGTCTTTGCCCTCAGACAGCTCCAAGAAAAGTGCAGAGAACAAAACAAAGGACTCTACATCACCTTTGTTGACCTCACCAAAGCCTTCGACACCGTGAGCAGGAAAGGGCTTTGGCAAATACTAAAGCGCATCGGATGTCCCCCAAAGTTCCTCAACATGATTATCCAACTGCACGAAAACCAACAAGGTCGGGTCAGATACAGCAATGAGCTCTCTGAATCCTTCTCCATTAACAATGGCGTGAAGCAAGGCTGTGTTCTCGCACCAACCCTCTTTTCAATCTTCTTCAGCATGATGCTGAACCAAGCCATGAAAGACCCCAACAATGAAGACGCTGTTTACATCCGGTACCGCACGGATGGCAGTCTCTTCAATCTGAGGCGCCTGCAAGCTCACACCAAGACACAAGAGAAACTTGTCCGTGAACTACTCTTTGCAGACGATGCCGCTTTAGTTGCCCATTCAGAGCCAGCTCTTCAGCGCTTGACGTCCTGCTTTGCGGAAACTGCCAAAATGTTTGGCCTGGAAGTCAGCCTGAAGAAAACTCCATCAGCCAGCTCCCCACCATGACTACCAGCCCCCCCACATCTCCATCGGGCACACAAAACTCAAAACGGTCAACCTGTTTACCTATCTCGGCTGCACCATTTCATCAGATGCAAGGATCGACAATGAGATAGACAACAGACTCGCCAAGGCAAATAGCGCCTTTGGAAGACTACACAAAAGAGTCTGGAAAAACAACCAACTGAAAAACCTCACAAAGATAAGCGTATACAGAGCCGTTGTCATACCCACACTCCTGTTCGGCTCCAAATCATGGGAACTCTACTGGCATCACCTACGGCTCCTAGAACGCTTCCACCAGCGTTGTCTCCGCTCCATCCTCAACATACATTGGAGCGCTTTCATCCCTAACATCGAAGTACTCGAGATGGCAGAGGTCGACAGCATCGAGTCCACGCTGCTGAAGATCCAGCTGCGCTGGGTGGGTCACGTCTCCAGAATGGAGGACCATCACCTTCCCAAGATCGTGTTATATGGCGAGCTCTCCACTGGCCACCGTGACAGAGGTACACCAAAGAAAAGGTACAAGGACTGCCTGAAGAAATCTCTTGGTGCCTGCCACATTGACCACTGCCAGTGGGCTGATATCGCCTCAAACTGTGCATCTTGGTGCCTCACAGTTTGGCGGGCAGCAACCTCCTTTGAAGAAGACCGCAGAGCCCACCTCACTGACAAAAGGCAAAGGTGGAAATACCCAACACCCAACCCCAACCAACCAATTTTCCCCTGCAGCCGCTGCAACCGTGTCTGCCTGTCCCGCATCGGACTTGTCAGCCACAAACGAGCCTGCAGCTGACGTGGACTTTTACCCCCTCCATAAATCTTCGTCCGCGAAGCCAAGCCAAAGATGTGCATTGTAGACCCCCAATCTTTGGTCATCCAGAGTTCCCTAATCTTACCAGCCTTGCCCTTCACTCAAATAGTAACATGCTGGGGCCCCCATGTCAATGCAGTCACGAAGAAGGCTCACCAGTGAGGAGATTTTTATGTCGCCAAAGTCTTGCAGATTTCTACCATGGAGAGCACTGTGACTGGTTACCTCACTGTCTGATATGGAAGTGCCAATGCATGGGACAGAAAAAAAGAACACAGAAAGTTGTGAACTTGGCCAGCGCCATCCTGGGCATCCGGCTTCACCTCATCGAGGAGAACTATCAGAGGCAGTGTCTTAAGAAAGCAGCCTCGATCCTCAAGGATCCTCACCACCCAAGCACTTCTTCTCTCTACTACCATCAGGAAGGGGTACAGGAGCCCGAAGACGAATACCCAACAGTACAGAAATAGTTTCCTCCCCTCTGCCATCAGATTTCTGAATGGACAATGGCTCGCAGACACTACTTCTTCTTTTTGCACTAATTTATTTTTTAAATGTATTTTATAGCCTTAATATTTCTACCTTTAGCAAATAGTTGCTCCTGTAAATCTGGTGCAAAACAATGAATTTTGGGACATGTTCTTGACAATAAAATCTGATTCTTCTGATATCCCCTCTCATTCTTCTGAATTCCAATGAGTCTCAGGAGACAATCTCGCCTCATAGGCTAACACCCTCATCTCCAAAATCAAACGTGAACCTTTGCTGCATTGCTTCCAAAGCCAGTCTCTCCTTTCTCTTGGAAGGAGACCAGAACTGCACACAGTACTCCAGGTGAAGCCTCACCAATTCTCTGTACAGATGCAACAGAAACTCCCGGCTCTTGAATTCAAATTCAATCCCTCTAGCAATGAATGCCAACATTTTATTTTTTTTCTTGATTACCTATTGCTACAAACCACCCTTTTGCAATACATGCACAAGCACTCCAAAGTCCCTCTGCATGGAATGCTGCAATCTTTCACCAATTAAATAATAATCTGATCTATTATTTTTCCTTCCAAAGTGAATGACCTCACTTTTACCGATGTTGTACTCCATCTGACAGCTCTTAACCTATCTATATCTCCCAGCACACCCTTCACATCCTCTGTGCAATTTGCTTTTCCCTCAATTTAGCGTCATCAGCAAATTTAGATACACTCTTCTCTTCCAAATCATCAATGCACTGTATATCAGGAACAGTTGCGGGCCCAGCACTGACCCCTGCGGCACCCCACTCACCACTGATTACCAACCAGAGAACCATCCATTCATCCCAATTCTCTGCTTTCTAACAGCTAACCTATCCATTATCCATGGTTATATATTACCATATCTTAAGGTAAAGTTTTCTATGTGGCACTTTATTGAACACCTCTATCCATGGCACTCAGTACATCCTCAAAGAACTCTAGTAAATGTGTAAAACAGGAACTGAACTACTTGTTGGTTGGAACTCTTTCCAGTCAGGTGTCTTGCAATTCATTCCTTAATGATTGCTTCCACCATTTTCATAACCAAGGCATTAATCTCTCTGGTCTGTAGTGACTATCCTTTTGCCTCCATACTTTTTAAAATAATGGTGTGACATTTACTACATTCAAATCCACAGTATCTGCACAGATTCCAGAAAGTTTTGGTAAATTATCATAATGTCTCTACTGTGATTTCCACCATTTCTTTCATTGTCGTGGGATGCATTCATTCAGGACCAAGAACTCATCTACCTTTTGACCTAACAGTTTGCTCAGTGCTACTCCTTTTACTCTGTCTTGTCCCTTTTTGAGCTCCATCCTACAATGGTGGTGTTATTGAGAATATTGGGAATTGAGAGTGTTCAGTCGGCTACACCATTGTGTGGTATGTTAGCTGCAAAGCATCAGACCAAAAGTCGATACAGACATCATTGAAACAGCCAAGAGGATCACTGGGGTCTCCCTTTCCACTAATGATAACATTTACTGGGAGTGCTGTCTAAATAGGGCCCAAGGAATTACTGAGGACCCTTTCCATCCAACACACACTATCTTCTTGATCTTCATCAAGAAGAAGGTAAAGGAGCATCAAAATCAGGACTGCCAGGTGGGAAATAGCTTATTCCCACAGGCTGTGTGACCGATGAAGTGTCCTGCAACCAAGTACATCCTCCCAAAATATTTGGATCTCTTTATTTGATTATTTCTGTGATTATTATGCACTGTGTATTGTGTGTTTTTGTGCATACACCATGGTCTGAAGAGACACTGTTTCATCATATATATAATCAGATGATAATAAACTTGAACTTGATATGCAGAGATGGTTAAAGCAGCATTTCTCCTCACAATCATGAATGTGTAAGGAGTATGGTAAGGAGCTGAGTGCATAGCCTAGTGGGGCACCAGTGTTAAGGATTACCATGGAGGAGATGTTGTCTCCAATCCTTATTGATTGTGGTCTATGGGTCAGGAAGTTGACCATCCAGTTGCAGAAGGGGGTGCTGAGGTCTTGGTCCAGGTATCTGGAGATGACTTTGATTGGGACTATGCTGTTGAAAGTGGAGCTATTGTCGATGAACCTATGTTATTCAGCCTTTGTTATTCAACTGTTCCAGGGCCAAGTCTGAGGCCAGGGAGATGGCATCTGCTGTGGACCTAT
Organism: Narcine bancroftii; assembly: GCF_036971445.1. Lineage (NCBI taxonomy): Eukaryota > Metazoa > Chordata > Chondrichthyes > Torpediniformes > Narcinidae > Narcine > Narcine bancroftii. Next base: position 75,490,106 of record NC_091475.1, read on the forward strand.
TGCAGAATGGAATTGTGTTAATAAATGAACATCCCCATGATAAATTATAGCAGAGATTGTATAGATTTGCTTTATTTGCTTGTTTCCTTTTTATAAATTTCTGCAGCAAGAAAAGGGTTAAAAAGAATATTTTTATGGGAAAATATTAGAGTCTATTAAATATATTGTTTCCTTTCAGTAGCGCAGCTTCAGGACGTTGGGACCAAGGCCATGCTGTTCTCAAATCTCATTCTAGATGTTTTGTTGAAAACTGCAGATTACAGGTCATGAGAATAGTTGTAAATGGGCAGCTAAACCACATAAAAAGGCTTGTGACCGTCTGCGTATGGGCTTTCTTGTAGAAAGACCCTGATGTAGGTGACAGCAGGTCTCGTGTAACAGAGCATCTGCTTTGCAAAGTGAATAAAGTTGTGTTGTACCCACATTAGTTGTCATACACTTCTTTATATTTGATTGAAATTAGCACCCACTTCTACCCTAGTGATAGAAGGTAGGCTATTGATGGTTGGGCTCAAGATAATGCCTGAAGGAACTCCTGTACAGATGTCTTGTGGCATGCGTGATAGACCTTAAATCATTACATCTTCCTTCCTTACATCAGTCATTGACTTAAGTTTTACCAAGGCTCATTGATGTCAAACTCCGTCAAATGTTCAGACTAAGACGTTTAGATTCCACCAAGCCAAAGAGGTAATCCAGTTTCATCTCCTCCAATGTAGCATATCAATGATAAGAGGTGGCCAAACAAAAACCACATTTTCAAGTTTGTATCAAACTCAATTCGAGTGTTTAGTCCTGGCATTTCGCACCACATGGAAAATTACCTATTGAATATAATGACAGAATTTCTCTCAATTCATGATTTAGTGTTCTGTGGACCATAAAGTTTCAGCTGGAGTCAGGCCATCTCATTATTTTTTTGAAATATCAAGCTTGTACCTCCCTGATAAATAATTCCTGCTGGAATAATGTATCAAGCCACACCATATTTGCCAAGGCCAGCAAGGTTAAAGCAGCAATCTAGCCTGAGTATCACCTTTTTTAATTTTTTCCCCCTGCAGACAGTGATTTCCATATCCAGAGTGACCTCACTCTCTGTTGAACATAAGAAATCATGAAGAAGCATGAAATGACACATATTGCTGTCGGAGATTTGAAATGAGGCCTGCTAACCTGTAGGCAGTATCTCTGGCAGTGGAAATGTATTATGATATAAACTCCTTTGGTGAAAAAGGCTGCTGAAGTTTTTATCTAGGTCATTGAAAAACATGACAATTTAATGTATTTTTGGAATAATCCAGTCTTATCCCACTTTTGAAGCAGTTATCTCTCTGATTCTTGAAATATGAATGCTGCAAAGAAAGCTTTTTTTTGCTTCTGTAAATCTCTGTGGTTTAATGATTGACAATGTTTATGTGGTATTAAAGACTGATGGAGTTTTTCAGGGCATTTAGATATTTGTGTGTAATCACTGCAATGATTTTAATATTTGAAATGCTTGCAGCAGAAACTGTTAGAAATAGATAAAATACTGTGGAAACATTTTATTACTGCTAATATATTTTGTGAAACGAATAGGAATAGCTGTACCAAACAAAATAGAGAACAGGCACACTTTAACGTTCCTTAATAGAACAGCATTATATTAATATTTCAAAAATTCTTAATAACTATAAAATTCACAAAATAACTCTATCTTATTTTCTTGGGCATTCTCTAGTCAGGTATCTTTTGTTTGAACTAAGACAAAATAAATTGCCAACTTCAATTCCTCTGGCTTTCTTTTTAATCTCAATACCAATTACATCAAGAATCCCTTGTGGTTGCTCACAAATGACTAAATATTTTTAAGCAGGCTCATCAATGGAACAATTTGGCGAGGAGATAAAGTTGAGAGATATTCAGCATTGACTGGTTTATGCCTCACACTGCGCACCTCCCCTCAGTTTCCTATGACCAGGGATAAAAGGGTGAAGCTATCCAGCCTTTCCTTGTAATTGAAGCCCGCCAGTCCCTGTAACATTCCATTAATCTTTTTTGCACCCTTTCTAGCGTAATGATATCTTTACAATAGCTGGGTGACAAAAACTGTCTCACCAACATATAGTTGTAACATGATGTCCCTACTCCTTAAACACAATAGAGATAAGCATCGCGAAGGCCTTCTGCACAGTAGAACTGAGCTTGGATTTGTCAGTTAAATTCCATCTGCCAAGGCTTGAACCACCCTTCCAGTTCATCTAGATTCTTCACTGTCCACTATACCATCAGTCTTGGAGTCATCTGCAAACTTATTAACCATGCCGTCGATATCTTCAGTGTGATCCATATGGACAAGTTGAATGGCAAACAGCAGTGGACCCACCTCTGATCCCTACAGCACACCTCTGGTCTAAATAACAGAATCAGAAAAAGAGTGAGAGTTTACTGTCATGAACAACTCACGAAATTTGTGGTTTTGCAGCAGCCTCACAGGGCAAACGTTCATATAAACCACCTTCCAACAATAAATAAAAATAGTGCACAAAAAGTCAAGGTAAGGCAGTGTTTTTAGTTCATTGGTCAATCAGGAATCTGATGGCAGTGGGGAAGAAGTTGTGCTTAGTGCGGTACAAGGACAGCTTCTTTCCCACTGCCATCAGATTCAACAGCCCTCCACTATCACTCCCTGATTCCTACTGTCAAGACAGTTATGCATCCAAATGGCCAGCTCACCCTGCATCCCATGCAATTTGACCAGCCAGAGCAGCCTACCATGCAGGACATTGTCAAAGAAAGGTCCATAGGGATAACGCTGACCAACCAACTTCATCAATCTTCTTGGTCATCTCTTCAATAAATAGAATCATGATTTCCTAACACAAAGCCATGCTGTCTATTCCTAATTGATCCTTGCTTTTCTAAATGCAGGTAGATCCTATCTCCTCATGACTTACCATGACTGACATTACGCTTGCCAGCCTATAGTTCCCTGGGTTGGCCTTTTATAAATAAGGGCATAACATTAGCCACCCTCCCGACTCTCACTCTGCCCAACCATGATGCAAACATCTCTGCCAGAACTCCTACAATTTTTTTGTCCACCAGCTTCCCATTATATCCTGGGATACACTTGATCAGCCCCAGATGATTTATCTATCTTTTTGCATCTTAAGATCTCAAGCACTTCCTCTTCTATAATAGAGTCTTTTCAAGACATCGGTGTTTACTTCCCCAAGTTCTCTCATCTTCATGTCTTTCTTCTTTATAATTAGAGATGAGAAATACTCATTTAGGATCATGCCCATCCCCTGTAGTTCCAAACATAGATGAACTCAGTGAGCTTCTACGGGCCTTATTTTCTTCCCAGTTTAATAAATATTGTTAATAAATCATAGAGTCTCGCAGAGTTTCTATGAGCAGCCCATCAGTTGTTCAGCTCTCTCACTGCCCATGGGAAGAAGATGTTTTTTAGCCTGGTGGTGCTGGCTCTGATCCTCCTGTATCTCTTCCCCGATGAGAGCAGCTAAAAGATGCTGTGTGTAGGGTGGAAGGGTCCTCAATGATTTTGCAACCCTTCTTCAAACAATCGTCCCGGTAGATCATGTCGATCGGGTGGAGGGAGACACCAGTGATCCTCTCTGCCACTGTTATGATCCTGCAGATTGACCTCCAATCCAAAGCTCCACAGCAACTGTACCACTCTGCGATGCAGCCGGGCAGGATGGTCTCAAAAGAGCTCCTGAAGAAAGATAACTTGATGGTGGTCAGTAGTTTTGCCCGCCTCAGTCTTCTCAGGAAGCGCAGTTGCTATTGCACCTTCCTGACAAGAGAGATTTTTTTGTGCCCAGGAGTTCAATGGCCTTCATCTTATTTTTCTGTGTATTTCTGTCTATTGACACCATCCTTTCCATACCTTTGTAGATGTCAACAAATGAGTGTACAGCTGGTCCAGCCCTCTGCTTGCATTACTCTACATCCAGTGATTCTCCTTGCATCATTTGGCCTGATGATTCTGGATCCAGCCAGTAGAGCACAATGTCCCTGTGAGGTGTTAGCTCTGACAGACCATCCTGTAGTTGTTTTTGGTTCTTCCATTTGATTCAGAGCTAGGTTCTGCTCTGCTAAAACAAAGAAAAGAATTTGACCAGGTCAAGAAAATACTGAGAGAGAAAAAAAAGGTGAGTACATGATGCTGTACCCACCCACCCTAAAAATCCTGCTACCTGGAGGGGAGAGGAAATAATTCAAGGAACCACAGGACATTATATTATATGCACCCGGGAGCTACCAGAAAGTGTGTAAACCTTCAAAATCACAGGCTGAATCTAACCCATGAAGGAGCCATGGATGGAATGCCTGATACAAAGGGGGGTCATTACTGTTCTACAATTATTGACTCACAAAAACAACTAAGGCGATTGAAGATGTTGTTGGACAAAGTAACCAGGGTTTGGATAAAATTCTGCAATGATCGGAGGGAATGGAGAGTTATATACTTTTCATTTTTTTCTTTAAAAATGTACAAATGGGGAAAATAATGGGACCTCAAGGTGAAAGAGGCTGCAGCGCAGACCGGGTGAGAGAGAAAATGGTACACAAGGAGACTCGAAATAGGAGGGGAAATGGCTCAGGAGCAAAGAGGAGAAGTTCCAAAATAAAGGATGGGAGTATTTTTCATGTTTTGCTTGTTAACGTTGACATATTGGGGGTTTTTTAAGGTTTACTTTATTTTATCTAGGCTTGTTTACGGGGAGAAGGGGAGGGGATTTTACTTTTCTCATGTTTATCTTTATTCTTTTTCTCTTTGTGGCTGGTGTGGGCATTGGCATGGAGAGACAATGAATGACAGAAGGATGTGATGATGGCACCATTCAAGACAAAGAAATGAGGGTGCTGTGAATGTGAAAAGATAAAAAATAGAAACACAAATGAATAAAACTATTAAATTTATTAGTATTAATGTGAATGGCTTAAACATCCCCATAAAAAGGAAGTGGATCCTGGCTCACCTTAAAAAAATTGAAAGCAGATATAATATTCTTTCAGGAAAAACACTTGATGAAAAGGGAGCATGATAAACTCAAAAGGGACAGAGTGGTGCAGTTCTTCTCCTTCTTCAGTTCCGAGGCGAGGGAGTAGACATTTTAATACACAAAAGGGTCCCGGTGGTGGTGAGTGTTGAAGCTATAGACCCGGTCGGGAGATTTGTAATGGATCACTGCCAGTTATATTCAGAACCATGGACACTGCTAAACCTCTATGTGCCAAACTTTGACGATAAGCAGTTCATGCAAAATGCTTTCCTAAGGGCTGCAGAGGGTAAACAGAACATTTTAATTGGAGGAGATGTAAACTTCTGGCTGGACCCTATTCTAGATAAGACAACAAAGACATTGACAAGGTCTAAAGGGCAAAAACCACTCTGGCCTTTATGAAAGAATTAAATTTGATAGAGACAGAGGAACCTGAAGGCGAGGGACTACTTTTATCAAAGCCCCATGACTCTCACACCAGAATTGATTACTTTTTGATGGCTGCCAGTTGGAAAGCAGAGTGCTTGAGTGGGAATATTTAGCAAGGCTAGTATCAAGTCACTCACCACTGACCTTGCATGAAAAACAGGCAAATGCATATAGGTGGCACCTTAATGCTACAATGGTGAGAAACCCAGGCTTCTGCACTTTTGTAAAGGATCAAATTGCTCTGTTCTCTGAAACAAATTGCCCCTCAACTAATAATAATTTTTAAATCTGGGACACACTAAATGCCTACCTAAGGAGGCAAATAGTTTCGTACACCAAAAGTATTTTAAAAAAAAACACCTAACTGAGGTGGGAACATTGGAACAGGAGATCACAATATTGGAAAAAGAATATAAAAACCTGGGGTCAAATGAGAAATATCAAGAATTGGAAACAAATAAACCTAAATACAACTCTCTGCAAACATAGAGAGTGGAAAAAACGCTCTTGTGATCCAAGAACTAGGTGAAAAAACACATAAAATACTGGCATGGCAATTGAGAGCAGAGGTAACTTTAAGGACGATTAATGCAATTCAGACCGGGCTGGACTCAGTAACACACAATCCAAGAGAAATAAATGACACATTTAAAACTTATTATGATAAATTTTATAAATCTGAGGTGCCAAGAGGCATGAATAAAATTGAGGAGCCCTTGATGGGGATTAAGCTGCTGAGATTGGCCCAGGAGGACCAGATGGAATTAGATGCCCCACTTTCTAATGAGGAAATCGAACGGACCTTGCAAACCTTGCCAATAAACAAGTCTCTGGGAGAGGATGGCTCCTCCCCTGAGTTCTATAAGGAATTCGAAGACCTGTATCACATTCACAGTACCCTCATTTCTTTGTCTTGAATGGTGCCATCATCACACCCTTCTGTTCATTGTCTCTCCATGCCAATGTCCACACCAGCCACAAAGAGAAAAAGAATAAAGATAAACATGAGAAAAGCAAAAACAATCCTAGATGAAATAAAGTAAACTGCATGGGCAAAAATCAGTATGAATGGACAAACATCACCAATATTCCCCCTTAGTATGTCCAGCAGGCAGGGCTGACTTCTGTCTCCAGGGCTGTTCATCCTAGCAATTGAACCACTGGCAGAGGCTATCAGGAAAGATCCGCTGATAAAGTGGGCTAGTGCGAGCACAAGATAATCTAATGGCAGATGATGTGTTGCTGTACCTAACAAACCTGGCCGGGTCTTTGCCAACATTGTTCTCTACACGAGGCCTATGGTACAATATTGGGCTACAAAGCCAACATAGAAAAAAACAATATTATGCCACTGAATAAATTTGACGATAAAGAATACCAAAGAAACAGCAATTTCAGTTGGCAGGCAGGAGCTATAAAATACATAGGAATCAAGATTGATAGTAACCTGGAAAACTTATACAAACTTAAATGCCCCTTATGCTTGAGAAGATTGAGGGTGACTTAATGAGATGGAGGGATCTGCCCATCACCTTAATGGGAAGGGTCAACTGCATAAAGATGAAGGTGATGCTGGGATTCCAATACTTCTTCTAGTGTTTGCCAATTCCATTGCCACAATCTTTCTTTAAGGCACTGAATGACAATATAAGGAAATTCATTTCGAATGGGAAAGTACCCATAATACCTTTGAAAAAATGGACATGGAACTATAGCTTGGGGGGGGGGGGTGCTCCTAAGGTTGCCTGATTTTAAGAAATATTATCCAGTAGCTCAGTTGCAGTTCCTTGCATCCTTCTTTGGGGAAGGGGAACCACCCACTTGGGTGCAAATGGGATTGCACACAATGGGGGAGAGGACGGCAAAGGATTTCATATTCAAATGGGACCCCAAATTAATAGCAAAACAAAAATGGATAACCCCTTACTGAAACATTTGATTAAAATCTGGCATGAGATTAATGAATGTATTGGAAAGAAAGTGGAAATATCACCTAAGGCACCACTGACTCAAAATGAATTGGTGCCCATGAACAAGGGCAATAAAATCTTGGAGATTTGGCACTGCCAGGGGATCTGACATATTGAGGACTGCTATGAAGAGAAACAACTTGTGTCCTTCGAGCAGCTAATGGGCAAATACTATTTGTCTTATGGGACCGTTCACAGTTTTCTCCAATTAAGATCATTCCTAAGGGGCCCTACAATGACCCCACCTACACCTACTGAGGTCAAAGGTTTGCTTCAACTGGAAAGTGCACCCAAATTTATATCAAGAATGTACTCGATACTCCAAGGGAAAGCCCCAAACAAAGGCTACACAGATCAAGAGAAAGATGGGAGTCAGAGCTGGGCATCACAATTGACGAAAGATGTTAGTCGGATGGGCGTAAAGACAGTGTGACAATAGCTACAACTCTAGATACAGACTGGTCCAATTCAACTCTAGATACAGTCTGGTCCAATGCAATTTTCTGTACCAGTTCTACCTCACATCCACAAGGCAAAACCAGGGGTGGCATAAGCCATACAGAATGGAGCAGGGAACATTCTTTCAGTCAACCTAGTCCTGCGCAAAGGTAGCCCCATTTTGGCAGGATTTGGCCAACATACTAACTAGAATAATGAAGGTAACCGTCCCGCTGGACCCAATGTTGCATCTACTAGGGAACCTCATGGACATAAGCTCCAAATTAACCAAATTCCAAGTTCAATTCATATTTATCTTTTTGGCCATAGCAAAAAAAAATGCAAATCAATGACCTGGAAGTCTGACTCCACTCTTCGTATCAGCAAGTGGATTCCCGAGATGCATTGCTGTATTCCCATGGAAAAAATACATATAATTTTAAAAACCGACACCACACCTTTGTTAAAATATGGCAGCCATATCTGAAGTACACGGAAGCACGACTGTAGCTGTCCCCCGACAAAAAGACAGATTCACCAATAGATGGATCAAGAAGAGTAGCTGTACCAGGGGACGGCTCCACAGCTTCTATGGATACACACTGGAAATGCCGATGCCATGCCCAGCTTCTCTTTCCTTTCTTTCCTCTTTTATTTTTCTTCTTTCTCTTTTGTTACCTCTACCTTTCCTTCTCTCTCCAGGGGTGGGTGAGGTGAGAATGGGAGGGGGAGAAACATCATATATATTACTGGAAGATAGTTGATGATGTGTTCTCCTGGTTTAATAATGTAAAATCAAAAATAAGATATTTTTAAAAAAAAGATGGCTATTCCTGGCAAAGGACAGGTGATCGGCAAAGTGGTCACCTAGACTGCACACGATCTCGCCAATTGGAGGCATCGAGCACCACAGATGAGGTTGCACGTGCACCTGCTCCCTCACAGCCATCCAGGGGCCTAAGCAGCACTTCCAGGTGAGAAAGAAAGTTGCCTACAAAATCCCGAAGGTTACCTTCCCTTTGCCCTCTATAGATGCATCAGTGAGTTCATCCAGCAGCAAGGTTTTTTGCTCACAGTTCACAAACGTGTCAGAGAAACCAAGTATCCATAGGAAGTAAAGGGTAACCAATGTTTTGGGCCTGAGCCTGAATAAAAGGATGCGCATGGGAGGATGGAAGGGAGGAATGGACAGGGGGCAGGGTGGGGGGGGGGGGTTTGGTGGGGAGTACAGGTGAACAGGTAAGAGGGCATGTGTGGGAGTATAGAAGAGAAAATAAATCTCAGGTGATAGGTAGGAGGAGAGGGTGGCTCACTGAATGATTAGGGGAAGGAATGGCATGGAGAGCTGGAGTTAAGGAGAAAGAGGAATATGGAAAGAGAGAGGGAGTGAGAGGAGGAGAGTTAACTGAAATTGTCAAAGTTGATGTTAATACCAGCTGGTTAGAAAGTCCCCAGATGTTTGCTCATCCAATTTGTGGGCAGCCTCAGTTTGGCAGTGCACGAGGTCATATTGGTATGACAATGGTGTGTGGATTTGAAATGGTTGCCACTGGGAAGCCCTTGCTATTGCAAAGGTGCTCAATGAAGAGATGTCCCAGTCTGTGAACAATCTCTCCAATGTAGAGGAGGCCACAACGAGACTCCTGCAGATTCACAAGTGAACTTTTTCTTCACCTGGAAGAACTGTCTATACTTGCCACAGGTGTCCACACCTCCTTCCTCATCGCCATTTGGGGCCCCAGTACCCTGATGAAGGGCACAGGCCAGAAACTTTGTTTATTCTTTATTTCCTATTGATGCTGCAGGATCTGCTGAGTTTCTCCAGCACCCCTGAGTACTGTGCTACAACCACAGTCTGCAGACTTTGCTGCTTAATTCAGTTCTTTGCTCCTTGTCCTTCAATGGGTTTTCGCACTGTAATGCAGAGTTGGCGTCAGGGGGCATTAGGGTAACCATGGGGGTGGGGGTGGGGTGGGGTGGGGCACAAACTGCTGTTGGACAACTTTCTCAGCCGGTGGGGGGGGTGGGGGGTGGGGGTGGTGCAGTCCGAAATTGTAAATTAAAACTGTGATCTTCACAGTTTTCTACAACTGACAAGTGTCCATCAGGGTAGTGTGGAACGTGGCTTTCCATTTAATCTGTGTTCGTTTGTTAATTCTTTTGACATTGTCTCTGGTGACTGTCAGTGCCTGAAATTCACAAGAGAATGGTTTCTCATGGGATCCGTATGGATCGAGTAGATCCCAGTTAAGATTGCTGGATCTATTCCCATATGTACAAACACTTTCTCAATCCACCCTTGCCCAAAGGTGTTGGCTGCTGCATTTGTGGTTTTTTTTGGCCCCACTGACAGTCTTCGTGAATACGTTTGGGTAAGGAGTGTCAGTCACTCAGGCATCTAGTGGCTCGCAGGCAAGCCCATTCCTGTCCCACTAGGGATGATACATGCTCTTGCAGCCGGAGCCACCCACTGTGGAGCCTCTGAGCTGACTTTTCCCATGGTCCGCAGCCCCCTAGTGACTCTAGTACTGCAGGTAGGTGCGGAACACAATAACTCATGGCCTGCGATGATGCCAAGCCTGGTGTAGTGTCAAAATCATGGTTAATATAAAGATGATTGTCTCAGTGTTATGAATACATTTTGCATTAGATAGATAAATACCATCTACACAAAATTGCCATCCATGTTATGTTTAATGTTCATTGAAAGGATTCATTTTATTAAAATGTTATCCAATTGCCTCTCTCTGAAATTCCTTCATTATACAAAATATTTTTCTCCCTATGGTTTACCAGATAATAAATGAAATCTCCCCTTATTCTCTGAAGGGCCAGTTTGTTGTATTCATATATGTTTAGCTATTAGCATCAATGAAAACATCAGATGTGTGATCTCAACCTCTCCTCCCCAGGTCAGACGCAGCCTTTAATTTCCCTGAAGGCTTCAGCTGTGATGTATTGAACTACATTCATTGTCTGCTTTGTTTGAACCCATTGTGGCCAATAATGAAACTAATACATATGAAAAGAGGGGAAAACTTGTATGTTTAGGCCTTGCCATACAGCATTTGCTCAATAATTAGTGAATGGTGACAAAAGGACAAGAGACCATATTTAGCCTTCATCTTGTGTTGCAGTTTCACCAGAAGCTACAATAATTGTTGATTCTGGAAGCTGCCAGCGAGGTGTCCGTTGTTTGAGGGAAGAGCTGTGCAAAATCAGTCCTTAAACTGATGGCGAGGGTTTCTGACCCTTAGAATGTTCATTTGCACAAATCACATATCATCATTTTTCATTTATCCTTTTCGATGAGGAACGAGGGCATTCACCCCACTGAGATTCCCATTCCCATTCTCATGGTTTCCTTCTAAATTGTTTTTCCTCCATTCATAGAACACAGACCAGGCCCTTCACCCATCAAGTCTGTGCCAACCACAATGCCAGTTTAACAATCCTGCCAGCACTTGATCCCTATCCCTTGATACTATCAAATCTGTTTCTTCCACCTCCCAGACAAATCAGGTCAAGTCAACTCTAAATTTTTTTAAAAAATTAGATTTAGACATAGAGCACAATAGCAGGCCATTTTGCCTGACAAGCCCTATTAACACCCAATTAACCAACATTCTCAGTATGTTTTGAAGGATGGGAGGAAACTGGCACCCCTGGGGAAAACCCATGCAGACACACGGGGAGAATGTATGAACTCTTTACAGACAGAATGGGATTTGAATCCCATCCCCGATCGCTGGCGCTGTAAAGGTGTTGCACAAACTGCTATGCAAACTGTGCCGCCCCAATTGTCATCTGAGTGCACTAATACAACCCGATGAAACAGTGTTCTCCAGTCTTGATGCAAAACATGCAGAAACATAACCTGACATACCACACATACAGACAGATAATACATAAGGACTAGTATTTAGGTATACAAATAAATATTGTTTCCTAAATATGAATACCTCGGATGATCAGTAGAAAGCAGTTCCTTTTGTCGATCAGCATTCTCGCTGCCCGTGGGAAGAAGCTGTTCCTCAGCCTGGTGGTGCTGGCTCTGATCCTCCTGTATCTTTTCCCTGGCAGGAGCAGCTGAAAGATGCTGTGTGCAGGGTGGAAGGGGTCCTTATGGTTTTGCACACCCTCTTCAGACAATTATCCCAATCGATCACGTCGATGGTGGGGGGGGGGGGGGGGGGGGGGGGAGAGAGACTCCACTGATCCTCTCTGCCAATCTAATGGTCCTGTGGATTGATCTCTAATCCATTTCTCTGCACCAACTGTACCACAATGTGATGCAGCCAGCCAGGATGCTCTTGATAGAGCTCCTATAGAAGGTTGACATAATGGTGGATGGTAGCCTTGCCCGCTTCAGTCTTCTCAGGAGATGCAGTTGCTGTTGTGTTCACGATAGATTACTAATTTTAGTGAACTCCAAAGAACTTGGTGCTCTCTCCTCGAGTTGTTGATGTGTAGTGGAGAGTGGTCATTTCTGATCCTCCTGAAGTCCATGATCACCTCCTTCATCTTGTCGACGTTGAGTCTTAAGTTGTTACTCTTGCATAATTTCACAAGATTTACGTTGCAGGGTCTCACCGTGGACACCAGTGCCACAGGGCAGTAATCATTAAGGCCTGTTATTGTCACTCTCTTGGGTACCGGAGTAATGGATGCTGTCTTGACCCTGCAGAAACGATGGACTGCCGCAGTGAGGTTTTGAAGATGTCCAAGAAGACCTCTGTCAATTGGTCTGTGCCACCGTTCAGTACCTGACCAGGTATATTGTCTGGTTCCGCTGCCTTGTATGGGTTTAACTTGGATAGGGTTCTCCTCACCTCGGCTAAGGCTATGCAGGAAACCCATTCATCAGGGGGACATGGAGCTTTCTTCTGTGTCATCCTGTTCTTCTCATCAAACCATGCATAGAAGCTGTTGAGTCTGCCCGGAAGGGAGGCATAATTGTCCTTTACTTGCAAGGTTGACTTGTGATCTGTTATAGTCTTGATCCCTTTCCCCATGCGCATCGTGTCATCGGTGATGCACAGCTCTCTGTGGATCCTCTGGGCATGCCCACGTTTTGCCTTTCGGATGGCACGGGAAATATAAGGCCTGGCTGATATCATTGCCATCCTGTCACCTGTCCTGAAGGCCGTATCACGAGCTCTGAGAAGTGCCCAGGCCTCTGCATTGAACCATAATTTATTGTTAGCCCTGGTTGTGAAGCATTTGATCTTGGTGACATCCTCAATGCACTTGCTGATGTTTCCACTCACTAATTATAAATCCAGCTTAACAACTCACCTTGGATCCCATGTGACTCAATTTTCTGGACTAACCTACCTTGAAGAACCCTACTAAAATCTTGTTGGATGTTGTGAGGACTGGATGGGTTGAGTTATAGGGAGAACGTGGATAGTCTGGGTCTTTTGAATCACAGGAATGTCAGGAGGAGGCGTGAAAGTCTTGGCAGAGAGGTAAGTGGAAGTGAGATAGTTTAAAAAGAGTGAGGAGGGCAATTGATGGGTTAAACAGAGTGTTGATTTGTGGGAGTGAGTACTTGAGATAATTGCCAGGGACAAATAACAAGAGGGGTAGCTAAACAGGAGTGGTCATTGAGGAGTGGCCAGTGTGAGTGGCCCAGTGTAGAAGCGGAGCTTTGAAGCTTTGGCTCAAGATGCTTTGGAGAGCTGAGGCTGTGGAAGAGCTTGATTCTCAGAAGGTAAGATTTTAGATTTTATGGTAGGAAGAGTTAATGGAGAGAGCTAGGACAGTGGAATGCTCTGAGTGCAGGATGTGGGAAATCTGGAATAGCACAAGTGTCCCTGATGACTACACCTGCATGAGATTCATCCAGCTTCAGCTGCTGGGAGAACATGTTAGGAAGCTGGAGTTGGATGAACTCTGGATCATTTGGGAGGCAGAGATAGTTATAGAGAGGGGCTTCAGGGAAAGAGTAGCCCCTAAAAGGCAGGAGACAGATAAACTGGGTGACTGTTAGGAGAGAGAAGGGGGAGAGGCAGACAGTGTAGAGCACCCCTGTGGCCATTCCCCTCATCAACAATTATGCTGTATTAGATACTGTTGGGGGGGAGAGAGAAACGATCTATCAGGCACAAGTCAAGGTGGTCACGTTTCCAGCACAGAGGCTGGCCCCCCAGCTCAGAAGGGAAGAGAGAAGAGCAGCGCGATGGTAATTGAGGACTCATGATTAGGAGAGCAGATAGGGGGGAGGTTTGGTGAATGAGATCGAGGCTCCTATGGTATGATGCCTCCCAGGTGCTAGGGTCAGGGGTGTCTCTGATCAAGTTCGCAGCATTCTGTGGGGGGAGCGTGGGGTGGGGGGGGGGGAGGACGAGCAGCCAGATATCATGGTCCATGTTGGGACCAATGACATAGATAGGAGTAGGGAAGAGGTCCTGAAGAGGGAATATAAGGAGATAGGAAAGAAGTTAAAAAGAAGGGACCTCAAGGGCAGTAATCTCAGGATTGATGCCTGTGCCATGCACCAGAGAAGATTAGGGCAGGAAGTTGCGGCAGACAAATGTGTGGCTGAAGAGTTGCTGCAGGGAGCAGGGGTTCAGGTTTTTGAATCATTGGGATCTCTTCTGGTGAAGGTCTGACCTGTATAAAAAGGACGGGCTGCACCTGAACTGGAGGGGAACCAATATCCTGATGGGCACGTTTGCTAGAGTTGTTGGGTGGGGTGGGGAGGGTGGTTTAAACTAGTTTGGCTGGGGGGTGGGAACCAGAATGTGAGTGCAGAGAACAGGGCATAAGGACAAAAGCAGGATGCTATGTGCTCCGAGTTGGCGAGGAAAGACAGGTAGGAGACAAAACAAAGGTAGACAGTTAGAATATTGAAATGTGTCTATTTCAACACTAAGAGAATTAGGAATAAAGGGGATGAACTTAGAGCATGGATCAGTACATGGAACTACGATGTTGTGGCTGATAAAGAGACTTGACTGAAGGAAGGGCAAGATTGGCTGATGCAGGTACCAGGGTTTCAGTGTTTTAAAAAGAATAAGATGGGATGTAGAAAAGGGGGAGGAGTAGCAATACTGCTCAGGGATAGCATCACAGTTACAGAAAGGGAGGATGTTGCAGAGGGACGGTCCACTGAGTCGGTGTGGGTGAAAGTCAGACTGAGGAAGGGAGCTATCACTGTACCGGGAGTAGTCTATAGGTCCTCAAATATCTCTCAGGACACCGAGGAGCAAATAAGCAGGCAGATTTTGGAATGATGTGGGAAATACAGGGTTGTAGTTATGGGTAATTTCAACTTCTCTAATATTGACTGGCTTCTACTGACTGCAAGAGGGATAGAAGGGGCTGAGTTTGCCAGGTCAGTTCAATAAGGGTTCCTGACACAGTATGTGGAGCGGTTGACAAGAGGGGAGGCCACATTGGATCTGGTTCTGGGGAACAAACCTGGTTAGGTGGCGGACCTCTCGGTGGGGAGAGCATTTTGGAGAGAACGACTACAATTACCTTAGCTACAACATAGCTGTGGAAAAGGAATAAAAACAGTCAAAATGGGAAAGTGCTTAACTGGGGAAGGGCTAATTATGAAGGGGTGAGGCAGGAATTAGCAAAAGTTAATTGAAAACAGGTGTTTAAGGGTGAAAGCATAGAGGTAATGTGGAGGAAGTTTATGGACCAAGATAGGTTTGCCCCACTGCGACAAGGTAAAAGGGAACTGTGGCTAATGAAACAGGTCAGGTATCTAGTCAAGAGGAAGAAGGAAGCATATATTAGATATAGGAAGCAGGAACAAGGAAGGGCTCGTGAGAAGTATATGGAAGCCAAGAAGTAGCTTTAAAAAGTTCTTAGGAAAGCTCAAAGGAGGCATGAGAAGGCCTTGGCATGTAGGATTAAGGAGAACCCCAAGGTGTTCTATGCATATATGAAGAACAGAAGGATGACGAGAATGAAGGTGGGGCTGCTAAAGGATAAAGGAGGCAACATGTGCCTGGAGGTGGAGGAGGTTGGGGAGGTCCTAAATTAATACTTTGTGTCAGTATTCACAAGAAAAAAAGACTTTGATCAGGGTGAGGTCGGAATAGAACAGGCCTGTGTGCTGGATAATGTGGAGATTAAGGAAGTGGAAATGTTGGATCGTCTTAAAAACATCAAAATTGTTGTCCCTGGGCCGGACACAATAAACACCCAGCTACTGTGGGAAGAGAGAGAAGAGATAGCTGGGGTAGTAGCTATGATCTTTGAATCCTCTTTGGCCATAGGGGATATGCCAGAGGATTAGGGAATGGCAAATCTAGTCCCTTTGTTTAAAAAAGGTAATAGGGAGAATCCTGGGAATTATAGACTGGTGAGTCTTATGTCAGTGGTGTGCAAACTAATGGAGAGGATTCTTAAGGATAGGATCTATGAGGATTTGGAGAAGTACAGGCTATTCAAAGATAGTCAGCATGGCTTTGTGAAAGGAAGGCCATGCTCACAAGGCTAACTGAGTTTTTTGACAAGGTAACAAAAGAAATTTATGAGAGTAATGTGGTCTACATGGATTTTACAAGGCATTTGACAAGGTCCCCCATGAGAGACTCATCCAGAAAGTCATGAGGCATGGGATCAGTGGAACCTTGGCTGTATGGATAAAACAATTATCTTGCAGGAAGAAAACAGAGAGTAGTTGTGGAAGGAAAGTATTCTGCCTGGAGGTAGGTGACTAGTGGAGTGCCACAAGGATTTGTTCTGGAACCCCTGCTCTTTGTGATTTTATAAATTACCTGGATGAAGAGGCACAAAGTTGGGTCAGTAAGTTTGCAGATGTCATGAAGTTTGGAGGAGTTGTGGATGGAGCTGAAGGTTGGAGAAGGTTACAAGAGGATATAGACAGGATGTAGAATTGGGGGGGAGAAAAGTAGCAGATGGATTTCAATCTGGAGAAGTGGGAGGTGATGCATTTTGGAAGGACAAACCAGAAGGATGAGTACAGGGTCAATGGTCAGTTGCTTAAGAGTGTGGATGAACTAAGGGATCTTGGGGTTCAAATTAATAAGAAGGCCTATGGGATGCTGGGCTTCATTAATAGGAGGATTGAATTCAGGAGTAGAGAGGTCATGTTGCGACTTTATGGATCTCTGGTGAGACCACACTAGGTATTGTGTACTGTTCTGGTCACCTCATTATCCAATGGATGTGGAAGCAATGGAGAGGGTGCAGAGAAGATTTACCAGGATGTTGCCTGGATTGATAAACAAGTTTTATGAGGCAAGGTTAGCAGAGCTGGGACTTTTCTCTTTGGAGTGTTGAAGGATGAGAGGGGACTTAATGGAGGTCTACAAGATTATGAGAGGCATAGATATGGTGGACAGCCAGTGCCTATTTCCCAGGACAGGATCAGCAAACACCTGAGGACATCTGTACAAAGTTAAGGGAGGGAAGACATCAGGGGTAACTTTTTTTTAAATACAGAGTTGTGGGTGCCTGGAATGCCTTGCCAGGATGTTGGTGGAGTCTGAAATATTGGGGGAATTTAAAATATTCTTAGGTAGACACATGGATGAAATAAAAATAGAGGGTTACAGGGAAGGGAGGGTTTGGTACTTTTTTTTAGGAAGGAATTATGGATTGGCTCAACATTGAGGACCGAAGAGCTTGTATTGTGCTGTATTATTCGATGTTCTATATTTTATTTTACAGAGGACAGCTGAGAGCTGATCTTGTGACAGTTTATAAAATCATGAGGAGCATGGATAACGATCATAGGCTTTTTCCACACGGTAGATTCTAGAACTGGAGGACATCTGTTTAAGGTGAGAGGGGAGATGTTTAAGAGGGAAGTGATGGGCACAGAGGGTAGTCGTATCTGGAATGAGCTGCCAGAGGAAACTGCAGAAATAGGCACAAGAACAAAGTTCAAAAGATATTTGGACAGTTGTAGGGGTAGGAGGAACAGATGGATAGGCATCAATTGCATATCCACGTGGACTAGTCCAGACTGCCAACTTGGATGTTTGGCTATAAGGCCTTTTTCTGTGCTGCATGACTCTCAGACTCTCTATCTCCACCATTCATTGTTTATGTCTTATCCTTACTAGTCCACCTAAATACGTCACCTTGATGCATTAAATTCCATCTGCCATTGCTTTGACAATGATACCAACTGGTCAACATCATCCTGTAGTTTAAGGTTGTCTTCCTTATTATTGAAAAAGTATCAATTTTCATGTCAAGATTAAACTTACTAACCATGCTCCAATATTCATAAATAAATGACTAATGTATACACCAAAGCTAAGGCTCCCAGCTCTATTCCCTGTATTACATCACTGTTCACAAACTTCCAATGACAAAAACAATCCTCTCCCTCTGCCTCAGATGACCAATGGGAGTTTGAATCCCATTTCCAGATCCTTCTGGATCCTCTGGATTTTGGACCAGGTCCCATATGGCACATCATCAAAGATGTCAATCACATAGACTGTATCAACTGCACTGCCCTTATCAATATATAGAGTCATAGAGCCCTACAGTGTGGAAACAGATCCTTTGACCCAACCTGCCCCTACTGACCAAAATGTCCTTCCCACACTAGTCTCTCCTGCCTGCATTTGGCCCCTATCGCTCTAAACATATCTTATCCATATACATCCAAATTTTTCTTAAACATTGCAGCAGAACTAGCCTCAACCAGTCCCTCCAGCAGCCCAACCCATACATCCAAGACCCTCTGTGTAAAAATTATTTTGTTACCTCTGGAAAATTCAACCAAATTTGAATATTGTCCTTTGAATAAGATCATGGTTATTTTACTTCTGGTCTCAACATCAGTTTCCTGCTCTTTGGTCCATACCCCTTGACTCTATTTTATTTCAATATCCTATGTTCTTCACTCAAATGTATGGAATAAGTAGGGGTGCTTTACAGATTGTTGTGCTTGATGAAAACTTTCTTGCCCTCCATGATATTGAGTCCAATGGTGATCACAGACCTGGCCTGGGCAGAATGGTTTTGCCAAATGAAGAGAGGGTAAGTAGAAGTTCCCATCACTGCCAACAGGTACAGCCAGTCCCTGACCCACACACAACATACTGGCTGGGGCACATCTGAGTCCCACATCTTAGTATTGAGCAGACACATCACTAGTCCGTTAAATAACAAGCTACAAAGCAAGCTTCTCTGAGCTGCAGGAACTCATTGCCATGGGAGAGGTACAGGCAGCACAGCAGGAGCCACAAAGGATGAGAGGTGACATTGGAGGTATATAAGATTATGAGAGGCTTAGATGGGCTGGACAGCCAGCAACTCTTTCCTGGGGTGACAATAGCAAATACTAGAGGAATTCTGTTTAAGGTGAGTGGAAAAAAGTTTAGGGGAGATGTCAGAGGTAACTTTTTTTTAATACAGAGTGATGGGTGCCTGGAATGAACTAGTGGAGGCAGGTACAATATCAACATTCAGAAGAATATCATAGCCACAGGGATATAAGAAAAATAGAGGATTATGGATATGATGTTGGGAAGGGTTAGATTGTTGTCGAGTGGGTCAGCACAACATTGTGGGCTGAAGGGCCTGTACTGTAATGTTGTACGTTCTACATTTAACAATGCAGAGCAGTGGGTTGATCAGGGGTATACACCAAAGGGCACGGCAGAACTCAGCTACCAGCCCAAGTGAATGTCTTTTTGGAGGACATACATGTGCGTGCTCAGACTTGATGATCAAAAGCACTGTACTTTGTAAAATTTCATTTAATTGTTTAAGTTTAGCAATGCAGCACAGTAACAGGCCCTTCTAGCTCACTGACACTGCACCTCCCATATGACCAAGCAACCTACTAACCCCTTACATCTTGGAATGCAGAAGCAAACCAGAGCACCCAAAGGAAATCCATGTAGACACAGGGATTTAGCCATGTAGACATATACAAACTCTTAAAGACAGCACCAGATTTGAACCCTGGTCACTGGCACTGTCATTGTGTTGTGACAACTGCTACACTAGCTGTAATGAATAAACACTTTGTAGATTAATGGTGGCAATGGATTATTTCATTAACTGTGTGGGATCGTCTTAATATGTCATTAATTGGAAGTGATTGCCTTCACTTTGCTTACTTGCAACCTCCACAAAAAAAAACAATCAATATGTGTAATCTCCAAGGTGGTTTCTTGTGCATTCCTGTCTTAAATCTACATATATGATCCCCAACTAACTAAAATACAGAGATGTGAAGATTCAGTTGTCCATACATTTTCTTCACCTTTGCATTTTCTTGTCTGAACATGCCATCCCATCAACCTCATGCATGAATTGCCAAAGGTTGTTTGGTTTGCAGATGCAACAGATAATCAAGAAGGCAAATGGGGGTGGTGCAGAGGAAGTTCATCAGGTTGATTCTGGAAACGAAGGGGTTAACATATGAGGGGAGATTGAGAAGCTTGAGTCCCTACTCAGTGGAGTTTAGAAGGATGAGGTGCAGAAATAACAACATAAAACATTACAAAAGGGATAAGGTAATATAGAAGCAGGAAGGTTATTTTCCCTGACAAGTCAGGCTGGAACTAGGCAGGGATTCAAGATTCAGGGTGTAGATTTAAGGCAGAGATGAGGGGGAACTGCCTTTCCCAGAGTATCATGAATCTGAAAATCTTTGCCTATGGACGCAGTTCATTGCTGCCTTTGCAGCGATTTCAGTCACAGACAAAGAGGATTTTGAATGGGGGAATTAAGAGTTGTCAGGAGCAAGCAGGGAAGTGGAGTCCACATCCAGAACAACCATAGTCTTATTGAATGGTGAAATAGTCTCAACGGGCCGGATGCTGCTCTTGAAAATTGGTTCTAGCTGGTCCAGAACAAACCCAGAAACTACACCGAATGCCCTCATTATAAACTGCACTTCATTTGGGTTCAGAAGAAAAGCTATTTGGGAGGAAAGGCTCAGGCAAGAGTAGACATAAGCCAAAAAGCTCCTTTAGCAATAATGGATAGTTTATTGAAGATGATCTGTAAATGCTTTCACTTTAAACAGTTAGTTATTGAAGCTCGGCCAATAGATTGTATCATGCCCTTCGTCTGGAGATGTTCTAAGAATCGGTGGAAATATATCTGCAGGGTGCATCCGTGCAAATTATTTCACAGAGGCCAGATGCTGATAAATAAGTATTTCTGCATCATGCTTCCATGTGTAGAAAATGACATCACCACTTGAGAAAAACGAAGTGGAGAAAATATTACAAATTGAAAAAAAATAAAGAACTAACACAAGTTTGTAAATGAAGCCCAAAAATATATATATATAAACATGTCAAAGACACAAATACAGTCTATTCAAAGATAATGGTTTCTTGGGGATGGTTTAGGCCTAAAGAAATAACAGGCAACAATCTGTCACCATCTTCAATAAAAAGATCAATTTAAAGTTGTGCTTTCTAATTCTCAGGCTTATTCAAAATCAGTGGCTAGTAACAGCTTTTTAAAGTTATTGTTAATCCTTCAGCTGAAGCTTTCATATAAATATTGTATAAATTTCCTTTAATTTTTGCAGAAATAATCAGTTCTATTTTGCACATTTATTTCACTCAGACTATAAATATAAAAGTATGAAAGCAGAATTAGGTCATGCAACCTTTGTATGATCACTTAAGATCTCACTGAGGTCACAATTCTTTCCTCTAAACTAAAGAAGGTATAGATGATAAGAATTTAGTGACCCGTTCAAAACTTTTCTTTCTTTGGCTTGGCTTCGCGGACGAAGATTTATGGAGGGGTATGTCCACGTCTGCTGCAGGCTCGTTGGTGACTGACAAGTCCGATGCGGGACAGGCAGGCACAGTTGCAGCGGTTGCAAGGGAAAATTGGTTGGTTGGGATTGGGTGTTGGGTTTTTCCTTCTTTGTCTTTTGTCAGTGAGGTGGGCTCTGCAGTCTTCTTCAAAGGAGGTTGCTGCCCGCCGAACTGTGAGGCACCAAGATGCATGGTTGGAGGCGATATCAGCCCACTGGTGGTGGTCAATGTGGCAGGCACCAAGAAATTTCTTTAAGCAGTCCTTGTACCTCTTCTTTGGTGCACCCCTGTCTCGGTGGCCAGTGGAGAGCTCACCATATAACACGATCTTGGGAAGGCGAAGGTCCTCCATTCTGGAGACGTGACAGCGCAGTTGGATCTTGAGCAGCGTGGATTCGATGCTTGCGGACTCTGCCAGCTCGAGTACTTCGATGTTGGTGATGAAGTCACTCCAATTAATATTGAGGATGGAGCGGAGACAGCGCTGATGGAAGTGTTCTAGGAGCCGTAGGTCAGGGTGTCAAACTCAAATTCACGGAGGGCCAAAATTAAAAACTTGGACTAAGTCGAGGGCCAAACTAAATATTTATTGAAAATTTTCAACAACATCTGCATGTTTTCTCTTCTTTCAACATATGTAATGTTAAACATTTTCTTATTAAAATAAATGTTTAATAATAGTTTTGGATAAACTCTTTCCAGAAGCATTAACAAATGAGAAATAAAATATTCAATAAATAATATTTCTCTATAGAGGATTTGTCAAATGTTGCTAGTGTGCTGTCGAATAGTAAAATCTGAGGGCTATTGAGAATGTGGGAGAATAACATGATTCCTGAAACAATCAAATGGGTGACTGATTGTGGGCATGAACTCTAGCAGGGTTATTTGCCATGCCCTTTTTCCATTGGTACAGATATCCTTTGATTTACACTCTTTTCAAGTTTTATGCCTAATGAGCTTGTATCCAGGTGCAGGACCATTTTTAACCAGGAATATATTTATCACTGTGACATGAAACTATTGGAAGATCATTTTATCCTGAGATTAAAGTTCATAATACTTACTCAGGCCTGTGTGCGGGACGGCGGGGTTTGCGGGCGATCGGGTTGGACAACGACAGTGCGGGGGCATCGGCTCTCGCTGCATATACACATTGGTGATAGAATCTGTACTATCACATTAACTCCTTCTTTGAGAATTGACCCCTGGGTGGATGGAGGGCTGTAAGAAAAAAAGAAAAAGAAAGAAAGGGCCCAATGGAGGGTAGGAGCTGTACCGGTCAGGGGGCCTGACCATTCGGCATGACCGCTGTGGTGCCGGGATTGGGGTCGCTGGAGTCGTGTCGCCAGCAGGCTCATCGGGTGAGGCCACTGCTTTGCTCAATTCCCCAACAGCATTGTCGATAGTCTGGCCTGAGCTGGTGGGGTGGAGCTGGTCCCTCTGTTCGAGCACATGACCTGGGGGAGAAGGATTTGGGGGATGTTGGGTTGGAAGCACTGCTGGGGCTGATCCGGCTAGGGCTAGGTCCCTTAATGAGACTGTGTCCTCCCGCCCGTCTGGGTACTCAATGTAGGCATAATGCGGGTTTGCATGGAGCAGAGTCACTCGGTCAACCAAGGGGTCATTCTTTGAGTTCTGGACGTGGCATTGCAGGAGGACCGGCCTTGGAACTGTGAGCCACGCTGGTATGGTTGTTCCTGATTCAGATTTCCTCGGGAAAGAGAACATCCTTTCATGGGGGTGACATTGGTCGCGGTGCATAGGAGGGAACGGATGGAGTGTAGCGTACTAGTGAACATGTCCTGCCAGTGAGAGGTGGGGAGACCTTTGGACCCGAGGGCAAGTGTAACCGCTTTCCAGATGGTGGCATTCTCTCTTTCGACCTGCCCATTACCGCATGGGTTATAGTTGGTGGTCCTGCTTGAAGCAATACCATGCTCCAGAAGGTACTGCCGCAGCTCCGCCCTCGTAAATGAGGACCTCCTGTCACTGTGGATGTAACTGGGGTAACTGAAGATGGTGAAGATGCTGTGCAGGGCCTCTATGACTGAGGAGGCAGTCATGTCCAAGCAGGGCACAGCGAATGGGAAGCGGGAGTACTCGTCAATGACTGTAAGGATGTAGGTATTACGGTTGGTCGACGGTAGGGACCCCTTGAAGTCTGTGCTGAGATGCTCAAAGGGGCAGGTGGCTTTGATGATGTGGGTGTTCTCCGGATGGAAGAAGTGGGGTTTGCACTCAGCGCACACCAGACAGGCTTGGGTCATGGAGCGAATCTCCTTGACCGTATAGGGCAGGTTGCGAGCTTTGACAAAGTGCGCGAACCTAGTGACCACTGGATGACAGAGCTCCTCATGGAGTCTCTGCAACTTGTCCAGTTGTATGTTGGCACAAGTCCCCCTGGAGAGTGCATTTGGTGGGTCGTTGAGTTTACCAGGCCAATACAGTGTGTCATAATTAAAGGTGGAGAGTTCGATTCTCCACCTGGTGATTTTGACATTCTTGATCTTACCTCGCTGGTTATTGCTAAACATGAAGGAGACCGCGCGTCGGTAGGTCAGCAGTGTAAAGCGCCTGCCAGTGAGGTAATGTCTCCAATGACTTACTGCTTCGACTATGGCCTGGGCCTCCTTCTCGACAGAGGAATGTTGGCTCTCAGGACCCTGGAGGGTTCTGGAGAAGAAGGCTACCAGCCGGCCGGCCTGGTTCAAAGTAGCTGCCAGTGCAAAGTCAGATGCATTGTTCTCGACTTGGAACGGGATGGACTCATCGATGGCGTTCAGCGTTGCTGCGGTGATGTTCGATTTGATGCGACTGAAGGCTGCTCTGGCTTCTGTTGACCTGCCCTGCAACCTTCAACAAGTTATGCTCTGCAAACCTCTTGCTATCAGGGCTATGTGCTCAACCCATTTCTGTTCACACTACTGACCCACGACTGCATCACTAGATCCAACTTCAACAGCGTCATCAAGTTTGCAGATGACACAACAGTAGTCCGCCTCGTCAGCAACAACGATGAGTCGTACCTCAGCGAAGGGGTGGAAAGTCTCATGAAAATGGTGCAAAAATAATAACCTGAGTCTCCAAGCGGACAAGACAAAAGAGATGATCGCGGACTTCAGGAGGACCAGGAATGACCACCCTGCATGACACATAAATAACTCCGCAGCGGAGGTACCGGACAGCACCAAGTTTCTTGGAGTTCACTTAACTAGTGACCTATCATGGACACTCAACATCTCCTAACTTGTCAGGAAGGTGCAACAGTGAGTACACTTCTTGAGAAGACCAAAGCGGGCAAGGCTACTGGCCACCATTGTCAAACCTTCTATAGGACCTCTATCGAGAGCGTTCTGTGCTCCCCCATTACAGTGTGGTACAGTTGCTGCAGAGAAATGGATCAGAGGTCAATCCACAGGACAATAAGAGTGGCAGAGGGGATCACTGGAATCTATCTCCCCCCTCATTGGCATGATCTACTGGGATTGTTGTTTGAAGAGGGTGCACAAAATCATTGAGGACCCCTTCCACCCTGCACACAGCATCTTTCAGCTGCTCCTGTCAGGAAAGAGATACAGGAAAATTAGAGCCAGGACCAACAGGCTGAAGAAACAGCTTCTTCCCACGAGCGGTGAAAATGCTGAACAACCAAAGGAACTGTTCACATGAACCATCCGAGAATCCCATATTTACGAAACAATACTTATTTATTTGTTTTGATAAATACTTGTCCTGAATATGTATTGCTTGTCTGAATGTGTGTTATGTCTGTTTGTATGTCTGTGTGCTTTTGTACTGAGGACCAGAGAATGCTGTTTCATCAGGTTATACTTATACAATCAGATAACAATAAACTTGACTTGACTTGTACCTCTTCTACAGTTGTATCCTCCAGTGCTTCTTCTCGCTCTTCCTATTAAAGTATAATGCTTCACATCATTCAGCATCCAATTGCATCTGCTCATTCCACTAGCTTGCCTTTCTATTTGGAGTCCATTATTATGCTTCTTGTGCTTCACTGGGCCTCCACCTTTTATAATATGTTGTTTGGAAATGTCACCCCACAAGGTCATACTTTGCTTAGTATGTGCAATGAGACCACTCATGAAATCAGTGCTAAAAGGGTAACAAATATTGAGAGATGCATCACAGAGAGAGATGTTGAGCAGGGAATCTGGTGTGAACCTTTGACTTCCCTGTTGCTGTATGATGTTGTGCCAGGAACTATCCCCATCTCCAATTGCCTTGGAACATACTGACATTCCTTTTGGCTAAGATCAAATATATTTCACCTACTGTGAGCTGACCAACTGAATCTGTGTGAAGCTGTCTCATTTTTTTTAGATTTTTAAAATTCAGACCAGTGTTCCCAAACTGGGATCTGTGGAAGAAATGGGTAAAGCTTGTAAAAAAAAGTTTTTATTTAATTTAAATTTGAATTTAAATTTGTTTTTACGCGTGTTTCTAAATAGTTGCCTCGACGCTAACAAAACAAACTGGCGTCTTGAGGCCTAACGTCAGCAGCACAGACATCAGGCCTCAAGAAACCATTTCAACCGACGAGACTTGGATTTCTTTTGGCGCAAGGCTGGCCACATTCTTAAAATTTAAACTGCCACTCATTTGCTCCCTCCCGTCCTCCCACTGATTACTCACTCACTCCTTCCCTCCCTCCCTCTTCCTCTCACTCACTCGCTTGCTCCCTAAGTGGGGTATGAGGTGCAACAGAGGCGGCCTGGACCACGGCAGAAAGGTGAAGGGCGCTGGGGTTAGCCAGGCCCGTGGTGGGGAGCGAGGGACACTGAGGGTAGCTCGGGCCATGTCGAGGCAAGGTCGGGGGTGGGGGGGGGTGGGCCTTACTAAAGCTCAGCCTAGGGGTTGGGTGGAAGTTAATCTGCTACTAGTGAGTTTATTTACTTTTTTTATATGCTTTATATTTATTTATATGTTTGTGTATATACCAGGTCTTTTAAACTGTAATTGATGACTGGGGTTCCGTGATTTCCAAGTGCTCCCCAAAAGGATTCCATGAGTTGAAAAGAAGTTTGGGAAGCCCTGATTTAGACATACAGCACAAAAACAGACCATTTTATCCACACATCCATGCCACCCAATTTACATCTCCTCATCAAGAAAGAAGAGGAAGAAAGAAGATAAGTGAGAGTACCATTAGAGCAGACGAGATCGTGTGGTGGGAGGTGGCCTGCTAATACAGGGACGGTATCGTGTGGTAGGAGGTCCCTGCTAATACAGGGACATTATCGTGTGGTGGGAGGTCCCTGCTAATACAGGGACAGATCCATTCTCAGGCCATGGCAGCAAACTTCTCAGAAAGACAAAGAAGCCAGAACGCCATCAGTGAAGCCTTCCCCTTCTCCCAGGACCCCTTTGTCAGCAAGGTGTGAATGGACTGCTGCAAATTTGAGATGAAGGATATCTACTGCTTCCAGAATGTTGCAGATAACAGTTGTTTTGATATGACTTCAGAATCCTGGTGAGACAGCAGAGGATTCTCCAGGGATTCCAGGCGAAGGGGATTTTTAAAAAATTTACACATACAGCACGGTAACAGGCAATTTTTCCCCATGAGCCAGTGCCACCCTGTTATACCCCATTTTCATATACCCCCGTACTTTTGAACAATGGGAGGAAACCAAAGGCCCCAGGGAAAACCCACACAGACACTGGGAGAACGTACAAACTCCTTACAGACAGTGCAGGATTCGAACCCCAGCCCCGATCATTGACGCTGTAACATCGTTGCATTAACCACTACATCAACCGTGCGACCCCACAGGAATATGGCTCCAATCTCACTATTTAAGAAACAGCCACTCATCATCCTTCTAAACCAGAAGGAATGAGTGATAACGTTGCCTACGTTCAACCTGATCTCTGGGGACATAGGGCTAGCATATCTAATATGATATTTATAAGTGATATGTTATTTATAAAAAAGTTTCTGTTGTAATTTATTCATGTAAATAACCAGCTCCATGTTTTTCACTGTACACTGGAATGTTTATGGTATGAACAACAAATAAACACAACTTGACAAAATTGACTTGATAAACCTGGGCAGGTGGTGGCCCAGTGCTGCAGTCATCTGCAAGAACTACAAGCAGGATGGGCACTAGACCAAGGCCTGTACAGAGAACAAGTGCTGCAAATTGTGTGGGGTAGAAGGTAGTCACTTATGCACAGGCAATGAGGAAGGAAATGGTCAACATCACCACCTCCAGAGAGGTCAACTACAACAGAGACCCTGGTAGAGACTGAGAACAGGTGGAGGGACAAGACCCCAAGCTTGTCCACCTCCAACCCTAAAACCCACAGCCCCTTCCCAAGGCAATAGAGTCAATGGCAGAGGGAATGCAGGGGAAATGTGGCAGACAGTGAAGAAAACCCCAAAATCCCCATGAAATAAACGTAACCTACACAGCAAGAAATGGGAAGGGTCAAGGTGTAAACAGAAGCCAGCGGCGTCTCGTCAATTCCAAGACAGAGGAAGCATCAAGACAAGAGGGGAAAGAAAGAAGAACAATGGGTTTCAGACCGGGAGCAGTGCAGAGGCAGTAGGAGTAGGAGCTAGACAAAAGACAGAGAAGCAGGAGCACAGACACCATCAGCTTCACCAGGGGACACACACTTCCAGAGGAAGATCACCTCCTGTTCCTAAGCTCAATGTAAGTACTGCAGTGGGCTCAGGCTGATTGACAATGGACTGGAAAGTTTGCAAAATGGACACATCATTAAACCACAATGGAGAACAGCAACCTTCAAATGTATGCAAGTGTCAAATACACTGCACAATGTGTAAATGCTTTGCAACACCTTGAAAAAGTGATGTGACTTTCATAAAAAAAAGTGTTGGTTGCCGCTCCTCAGGAGCTATTGGAGGTGGTCGCTTTGATGGCCCTATGGAGATGTCGGTAAGTGAATGCTGCTGTCTGGAACATTTCAGGCTGCAGGGGTACATGCTGAGGGACGGACTGAGGCCTGGTGCAGCCAATGAGAGGGCACTGTTGGGAAGTACCACAGTCTAGAAACCAAGGGAAAGCCCCTCAAACCACAGAGGGGGGAGTAATGACAAGGTGTGATGGTGGAGACAATGGGGAAAATGGAGAGCATGTGTAAAAATGTATAATGATAGGGATGTGTGGACATGACACTAAGCGTACAAAAAGGCAGAGCCGTTTTCTTATTTTGTAACTAACTTATTGTTAATAAAACCTATTTTTGATTAAAAAAAACTTTCTTCTCTCTCCTCTGATTGGGGAGGATGTGTAAGTGTACACCCACAGGCTTAAATACAATTTCTTCCTCTATAGGCTCCTGAACGAACCCCACAGCTGTGCTCTCACGCCGCCCTTGCTGGGTGGCATTTGATTTTCCTTTTCATTCAAATTCTATGCTCCGTAATTGGGCTTTTTACCCAGCTGTATGAATGTTAGAGCTATATTGTTAGTTTGCTCGTGGAAGAACCCTCCTCACTGTAGAAGGTATTTTTGTGACAAACTTACTTCAGTGAATCCTCCCCTCTGCTTTGTGCTGTGGTGCTGGAAATCTGGCACAAATCCAGCTGGGAATCATCCCATGGCTTGGCAAGGGAATGCAGCCTACAAGGGCAGGTGGAAGAGGTGACTGGGGATGTGAGCCATTTGCAACCAGTTTGCCATCATTGTGGACAGAAAAGGCAGAGGTTTGTCCAAGGTTCCTAGCACAGCTGCCCTGTCAGCAATACATCTCCATGTATCATGCCATCATGATCCTGTTGAGTGCTGCTTCTTTCAGAACTCTTGTTCCTGAGAATTCACATCCTGAATATCAAGTGAAGTACCAAGCCAATATCAAAAACAAGCCAAAGCTTAGTTTGTTAATTACCATCCAATCAGGAATGAAATGATGGGAGGTGTACTGTGATGGGAGAGTCTCCACTTGCTCAGATATGCACAGGGCAAGTGAGGACTATTCCATCATATTACACCTGAAGAAGCTCGACACCACGGACACAAACCGGCCCCCTGCCTCCACCACCAGCCTAAACATTTCTTCCGTTCATCACTTTGTATGTGCACCTTCTATCTGTTATAAAATGCATGCTGTTATTTGGCAAGTCTCCTCTGAAGGAAATCTCCTTTGCTCTTGAGTGCTTTTACCCTTGTTACACTTTTGGTTGAAAATTTAAATATAAAATTCCCTGGTATTCTCCTTAATCCATAATATCTCTCATCATTCAAGGTTCTAAAATGTCATTTTTTTCTTCTTCCTTATGAGAATATATTCATTTTGAATTCAGACCAGCTGGTTTTTAAATAACTCCCTTTTGTTGTATCTGGACTTAATTCATAACAGTTTCCCCCCCCCCCCCCGATCTAGCTCCTGCAAATTAATTTTATAAGTAGCCTTTCCCCATTTTAATATTTTAACTCTTGAGGTCCGGTCTTATCCTTATCCATAACTATTTAAAGCATTGGTCATTGTTCCCAAAATAGTCTCCCACTGAAACTTTCATCACCCAGCCAGGCTTTTGGCCCCTTCCCTGGTTAGACTATCCACATACTATTGACATGGTTGACATGGTTAGCACAACATTATTACAGCATTCGTGACCTGGGTTCGAATTTGCCAGTCTGAATGGAGTTTGTACATTCTCCCGTGACCTGCATGGATTTCCTCCGGGTGCTCCTGTTTTCTCCCACATTCCAAAGACGCACAAGGTTAATAGGTTATTTGGTCACATGCATGTATTTGGGTGGTGTGGGCTCTTGGCTGTATACTGTGCTGCATCTCTAAATTAAAGAATAGGAACTCTTCAGGATGCACCAGATAAGTTCTGTCTCATTTCGACCTCTGGCGCTAATGATATCCCAGTCATTGGGGAAATTGAAGTCACCAACATCAATAACCTTGTTACTTTCACATATTTCCATAAACTGCCTGCATATCTGTTCCTCTAGATCCCATTAGCTATTGCAAAACTGATAATCCCACAACAGTAGAACCCCACAATAGCGAAGGCAGCTATCTTATTGCTGAGTTCTACTTGAAGTATTTGAAGTAGAGGTGGAGAAATCTTGGATGGTCTGAGGAGTATGGAGAAATAGTACAAAAGAGGAGTTGAAAGACAGGACAAGTTTAAAGGGTCTAATTATGTTTTCTTTTCTTGCATTAAAATTCAAGTTTATTATCATCTGGCTATACACATATAACCGGACAGAACAGTATTTCTCTGGACCATGGTATACACATGTACAGGCACACACGTAATAATCACATACATGCATAAAGGTATAATATAAATAAATATTTTGGAATAATTTACTTGGTTACAGGATTCTGTTCATCAATCTCACAGCCTGTGGGAAACAGTCATTTCCCAGCTTGGCAGTCCTGATTTTGATGCTCCTGTGCCTCCTTCCTTATGGTATTTGGACAAAGAAAGTGTGTGATACATGGAAAGGGTCTTCAATAATTTTTGAGGCCTATTTAATGAAAGTAATATTGTCAATACAGGAAAGGGAGACCCCAGTGATCTTCTCGGTCGTTTTCATCCACTGTATATTCTTGTGTAGATTAGTAATAGAGTTGGAGGGGAGCTAATGAAAATGAGGAAGAGAATAAAAGATGAGACATATATAGGATTAGTTTACATAGGTGACTGATCTTTGGCACAGACGCGCCAGTGAAGGGATCTGTTTCTATGCTGTATCTCTCTATGACAGGAGTGCCTGGACTTACAAAGATTCATAAATTGCAAATATAATGGAATTTAACTCCCAATTAATGCGATTAGTATTTCTCAATGTAGGAAGTGTTTCCAGATGTTGAAACCTTTTTATTTCTATTTTCAGGTTGATGTCATGTCTTTTGTGCAAAGTGCCTAGTGAGTTGTCTAAAGGAACATGGCGGCACTGCTAGAGCCACTGTAGTGCAGTGCTGTCGCTGGTGCAGACCTGCAGGGATCGAGAGAGCAGAAATGCAGTGCTCCCGTGGTGTTCAGCCACCCAGTCGACTGCCGTCAGCTCTGCACATGCTAAGAATGGTTCGTTGAGGGAACCGACGATGGTTTTATTTCAAATCCCGCGACCATGGATCTGCGCCCAAGACGGTGATGCCTATTAATCGGCATCAGCCACAAAGGGCTGCAGGCTCTGAGGAAGCAGAGGACTGGAGCAGGGCATCAGAGGAGGGGAAGATCACCCCCTGTCTGAAAAGGAAGCAAAGGAGATGGCCTGCGGGACGGCGACCACAACGGCCAACCAGTGAGGGGGCTCTACAGCTGAGGGACCAGTGCATGCAGAGGGCTGCTGGCAACTCGAGGCGATGAACCCATGGAAGCTGTGGGCTGCTGGAGACTGCTGTCAGGAGACTCACGTCAGGCTGTGGACTGCTAGACGCTGACTTCAACTGGCTGGAGGGGAAGTAGGTATTGGAACCGGGAGGTGCTGAGGGTGCTGAAGGGTTCTTGATCGTGTATGAGTTTTGGATCTGGACCTCAGGTTGCCAATGCTTTGGACTGGGCTCTGTGGCTGCAAAAGTGCTGGAGGTGAATCTAGGAGGGAGGGGGGAGACTCTTTTGCTTCTCTCTCTCTCTCTCTCTCTCTCTCTCTCTGAGACTCTAAGAGGAGCTTAGGCAATTCCTGCTGGTGGTGAATCTGTCTGCCTTGCAGCAGGCAAATATAAACTTCATGTAATATGACACTGTTTTATTACTATGATATAATACGATCTTGGGAAGGCGATGGTCCTCCATTCTGGAGACGTGACCCATCCAGCGCAGCTGGATCTTCAGCAGCGTGGACTCGATGCTGTCGACCTCTGCCATCTCGAGTACTTCGACGTTAGGGGTGTAAGCGCTCCAATGGATGTTGAGGATGGAGCGGAGACAACGCTGGTGGAAGCGTTCTAGGAGCCGTAGGTGGTGCCGGTAGAGGACCCATGATTCGGAGCCGAACAGGAGTGTGGGTATGACAACGGCTCTGTATACGCTTATCTTTGTGAGGTTTTTCAGTTGGTTGTTTTTCCAGACTCTTTTGTGTAGTCTTCCAAAGGCGCTATTTGCCTTGGCGAGTCTGTTGTCTATCTCATTGTCGATCCTTGCATCTGATGAAATGGTGCAGCCGAGATAAGTAAACTGGTTGACCGTTTTGAGTTTTGTGTGCCCGATGGAGATGTGGGGGCGCTGGTAGTCATGGTGGGCCACCGTGACAGAGGTGCACCAAAGAAAAGGTACAAGGACTGCCTAAAGAAATCTCTTGGTGCCTGCCACATTGACCACCGCCAGTGGGCTGATAACGCCTCAAACCGTGCATCTTGGCGCCTCACAGTTTGGCGGGCAGCAACCTCCTTTGAAGAAGACCGCAGAGCCCACCTCACTGACAAAAGGCAAAGGAGGAAAAACCCAACACCCAACCCCAACCAACCAATTTTCCCTTGCAACCGCTGCAATCGTGTCTGCCTGTCCCGCATCGGACTTGTCAGCCACAAACGAGCCTGCAGCTGACGTGGACTTTTTACCCACTCCATAAATCTTCGTCCGCGAAGCCAAGCCAAAGAAGAAAGAAGAAAAGATTACTATGATAATAAATTGATTGTTGAATCTGTGACAGATTACGTTGTGTTTATATTGTATATACATATGATTTTAGGTGGAGTGCAGTGCGCGCAGTACTGGCCCCACCCTTTACACCCATGGTTCGTGTGCCGTGGCCAAGCAAGCTGGGACGTGGCAGCGAGGTCCTTGGGTCGTAGGTTTTATATCGGAGTGGCCTTCTCCTATGCAGGTTTCTTACCCGGGCTGGAGGGGCCTGCCTCCCCTCCTAGGTCCCCTCCTAGGTCACCTTTGTTGACCTCACCAAAGCCTTCGACACCGTGAGCAGGAAAGGGCTTTGGCAAATATTAGAGCGCATCGGATGTCCCCCAAAGTTCCTCAACATGATTATCCAACTGCACGAAAACCAACAACGTTGGGTCAGATACAGCAATGAGCTCTCTGAACCCTTCTCCATTAACAATGGCGTGAAGCAAGGCTGTGTTCTCGCACCAACCCTCTTTTCAATCTTCTTCAGCATGATGCTGAACCAAGCCATGAAAGACCCCAACAATGTTTACATCCGGTACCGCACGGATGGCAGTCTCTTCAATCTGAGGCGCCTGCAAGCTCACACCAAGACACAAGAGAAACTTTTCCGTGAACTACTCTTTGCAGACGATGCCGCTTTAGTTGCCCATTCAGAGCCAGTTCATCAGCGCTTGATGTCCTGCTTTGCGGAAACTGCCAAAATGTTTGGCCTGGAAGTCAGCCTGAAGAAAACTGAGGTCCTCCATCAGCCAGCTCCCCACCATGACTACCAGCCCCCCCACATCTCCATCGGGCACACAAAACTCAAAACGGTCAACCAGTTTACCTATCTCGGCTGCACCATTTCATCAGATGCAAGGATCGACAATGAGATAGACAACAGACTCGCCAAGGCAAATAGCGCCTTTGGAAGACTACACAAAAGAGTATGGAAAAACAACCAACTGAAAAACCTCACAAAGATACGCGTATACAGAGCCGTTGTTATACCCACACTCCTGTTCGGCTCCGAATCATGGGTCCTCTACCGGCACCACCTACGGCTCCTAGAACGCTTCCACCAGCGTTGTCTCCGCTCCATCCTCAACATCCGTTGGAGCGCTTACATCCCTAACGTCGAAGTACTCGAGATGGCAGAGGTCGACAGCATCGAGTCCACGCTGCTGAAGATCCAGCTGCGCTGAATGGGTCACGTCTCCAGAATGGAGGACCATCGCCTTCCCATGATCGTGTTCTATGGCGAGCTCTCCACTGGCCACCATGACAGAGGTGCACCAAAGAAAAGGTACAAGGACTGCCTAAAGAAATCTCTTGGTGCCTGCCACATTGACCACCGCCAGTGGGCTGTTAACGCCTCAAACCTTGCATCTTGGCGCCTCACAGTTTGGCGGGCAGCAACCTCCTTTGAAGAAGACCGCAGAGCCCACCTCACTGACAAAAGGCAAAGGAGGAAAAACCCAACACCCAACCCCAACCAACCAATTTTCCCCTGCAACTGCTGCAATCGTGTCTGCCTGTCCCGCATTGGACTTGTCAGCCACAAACGAGCCTGCAGCTGACGTGGACTTTTTACCCCCTCCATAAATCTTCGTCCGTGAAGCCAAGCCAAAGAAAGAGACATATGATTTTAGGAGATAAATTGGGGGAGGTTTTTCAGTGTAGGTCACATACAAATGCTTAAAAACAGATCTTATTTAAAATGCTGGAGTTCTGCTCAAGCCAGACAAGGTGGCTCCTGGGGATCCATGCAAAGACTTTGGAGAGTGCCCAAGAGACTTCACTAATGGATTGTTGTTCACTAAAAGGCAACAGATGAAAGATCTCATTGGAGCCTCAAGCTGTCTGGAAGTGCTGCTTGCTGTTCTAAGAGGGTCATGTTGGTTCTTTTTGCAAGCAGAGAGAGTCAAACAGGCTTTTTCCTCTGAGAGAGAGAGTAAGTTCAGTTCTGCAGTGGTACAGTCGGCAGCAGCAGCTGGGACTGGAACAGGACAAGCTGGCAAGCTTGTGGGAAAAAAAAACATTTTGAAGACTGATTGTTCAGCCTTGTGAAAGCCCTTGTGGTTTACAAGAGGAGAGGACTGGCTGCCTAATGTTTCACTTAAAATAAGAGAAACAAAAAAGAACTCTGTGGTGACCTGAAAGAAAGAGGTCATCTGAGGGAGCAAGTTTCTTCAGCAAGACACTGACGTGACCGATTAAAAGGGATCAGTTTGTGTCCAGGAACAAAAAATATCTCAGAAAGCTGACAAGAACCTTCCCGAGCACTAACCATTTATCTTTCAAGCACCAAAGCCTGGTGGAATTCATTAATGTTAAATTCTGTGCACAGGATAAGAATTGCCTGCAACCAGTGAACTTGGAGGAGTGAGAAGTGAGATTGGTCTGTGAATCAAAGAACTTTTCTGAATTTACACACACATTACATAAATGTGTGCTTAGAATTAGAAGGCAGTTAATTTAGGTTAGTTAAGTTAATAGTGATAAGATAAAGTTGGATCCTGTTTTCATGTTTAAAGATAATTAAAAACAACTTTTGTTTAAGTAACCATTTGTCTTGGTGAATATCTATTGCTGTTGGATTTTGGTGTCCTTTGGACGTAACAAATCTTGAATTCAAACATTATTGCCTGCTGTGGGAGAAATTACCAGGTTATTAATTCAGGAATGGAAAACCTACATCTACAGCCATATTCAGATAAAATCAATTCCTCACACTCCCATTTATTTACCCCTACTCCTACCTCACCTTCTTGCGCCCAGATCAGTGGCGATCATTCTGTGACTTCGATAATCAAAAAGCCACTGATATTGAAAATCAAAAACTGAAAATGCTGCAAACACCTGGTTAATCAAGTGGTAGATATGGAAAGAGAAAAAGTTAAAATTTTAGTTTGAAGAAGTAAAGCTTCAGAAACAAATTGGGGCTCATAAAATCATACAGCATAGAACAGGCCTTTTGGCCAGACATATCTTTACTGACTGGGTTGGTATCCCATATTCCTGCATTTACTCCACATTCTTCTCACGTCCTCCTATCCATAAATCTGTCAAAAAGTCTTTTGAATGTTGTTATTGTGTCTGTTTCCACACTGATAGCTCGTTCCAAATGCCTCTTGACTTCGCAGAATCCTCACAAATCTTTCCCCCTCACCTCACACCTATGCTCTTGACTTCTAGAATCATCCACCCAAGGAAAAAGGTTGCATGTATTCACTTTATCTGTTGCCTTCATGATTTTGTGAACCTCTCTAAGATAACCCCTCAGCCTCTTCTCTCGAGGGACTAAAGGCTCAGCCTATCCAACTTCTCCCCATAACTCAAACCCTCTCAAGCTGCATCCTAGTGAATCTCCCCTGTGCCCCTTCCAATCTTTAAATTTAATTTTAATTTAGACATAGTGCATGATAACAGGCCATTACGATCTACAAGTCCGTGCTGTCCAATTACACCCAATTATGTTTTGAAGGGTGGCCTCTCAGTCAAACACCCAGCGGCAGTTGGAAGATGGAAGATGAACTTTTAATGTAAATGAGATCATGTTCTTAATTAAATATGCTGGGGAACCATACAGTAGGTATGCAAAAGGGGAATAACAAAACAGCAGGAATTTTAAGCTTATATTCATGGAAGAAAAATCTACATTTCAAAATCAGTGAGCTGGATATTGAGATTGTGGTCACTGATCATCATTTTCTATAATTCTATAGATTCTGGAATTCAATTGGAAGAGTACAAGGCCAGGAGGAGTGCAGAAAACAAGGGACATCTAACCTTCTGGCTTGTTGTCCTAGATATGGAAATTCTGCCACTTATAATGAAGTAGCGCAGAATACCTGGAAAAGAGTTAACAGATCATCATAGACATCTGAAAGGAAAATCAGGTTTGATTAATCTGCTAGAATTCTGAAACTGATAAGGCAGAACCAATGGCTGTGCTGATTTCAGATTTTCAGAGACTTTTAATGAGATTTGCCCCTTCTCCACCCCCCCGCACCCCCCACCCCTTCCCACATAGGAAGTCAATCGACAAATTTAGAACTGGTGGGAGATTTGAGAGTTTAAATTTAAATTTAAAAAATTGCAGATGCTAGAAGCTGGTTGAGCATAATGGAGAAGGAATTGGAAGCCTGTGAGCAGTGGAAATTGTTAGGTTCAGTGCAGGATCCCTTGTTGTTGTGTAAGATGCGAAGGCAGGAGGTGAAGTCAGTGAGTTTGCTGATGCCATGGAAATTGATTAGTGCAGATGGCAAGGAATGTTGTGTAAGGAAGATACTGGAATCTTGAGCCAATGGTGAGCTGCTGGAGGAACTCAGCAGGCCAAGCAGCATCCTTGGTGAGAAACAGTCAGTCAATGCCTCAGATTGGCCACCCTTTATTGAGAAGTAAGAAGGGATGCTATCAAGGAGGGAGGGGTGTGGGGAACTAAGGAGAGGGTATTGGGCAGATGGTGGAGAGGTGGAGAGATAGGTAGAGTGAGGGTGGAAGGTTAGAGAGAAAAATATGAACAGGAATACGTAAAGAAGAGGTGGAAACAGTAGGACCAGATAGATGTGGGTATCACCTAAAAGGAGAAAAATCATGCTTTTTGGTGAAAGTCTGCCCAGGAGGAATATAACATGTGGCTCCTCAGGTTTACCCTTACCATGACAAAGGACGGGGCTGATGACAGACATGTCTGCGCAGAATTGATAAGGGGAATTGAAATGGATGGATTGTGAATGCAAGCTTAGACCCACAGACAGAGCACAAATGTTTCACTGATGTAGAGGACACCACACCAAGTACATTGAGTGCAGCAGATTAAGATGGATGATCCCTCTCCCCACCCATCCTCACATCCCTTCAAGCATTTCCCACTGTAATTACAGAAAGGGCAAAGCCTGTCCCTACATATTATGTCTCTTGAATTACTTGAGAGGCTTCTTAAATAACTTAGAGATGCTCAAATAACAGAAGAGACTTTTCTTACTAATGCCTTCCATCATCTTAGGAAACTTTTCACACACTTATATACATACACCCCACAGTGGGGCACTACAATTACTACAGTGAGAAGGATGTATTCTTACATGGTTACAAAATAGTTCCCATTATCCTGACTCTATGACATCCCTCCTTTTCAAGATAAAGAAAAAATTGATGTTCATTATCACTTTCTTACCAATGCAACTTAAGTAAACTGAACTTGTACACTAGTTTATTTACACAACTATTTTTAAATAGTTCTTATCAATATCGCACTGACAGCAGTATGTTATTTGCCTTCTAGTGGATTTGGCTGCAACCGTTGGGCTCTGTGTTTATGGTACCCGTGGAGGTGATGTAGCTTGTAGTGTTTCACCTGACAACTGCTGTGTTGATGTTTTGGTATTAGTGGTTGTGGTCTCTTCACTTGATACCTCACTTGATATTGGTGTTGCAGGCTTTGCTGGTATTAAAGCTTTCTGCTTCAGCACATCTTGTGTTGGCCGGATGTGAATTCTGTTCCTCCTCAGCAGATTGCCAGAATCTGTCTCGACAATATATGATCTTGGTGTCTCAGCTTCTCTGATGACCTTTGCTGGGGTCCATGTTTTCAATATCAGCTCTTGAATATGCACATGCTTCTCTCTGAAGAGTTCTGGCCATATTTGTTCATGTTTGTTATAATGCTGGCGTCCTTCTTCTTGCATGTCAGCCAGTCTTCTTCTGGTTTCCTCCTGGTCTTCTGGAGGGTGTATTTTGCTTGGCAGTGTTGTTTTTATATCTCCTGCCATTTAGAAGTTCTGCCAGAATTTCATGCCAGCCCTTAAAGGTGTTGCTCGTAATGATAGAAGAGCCAGGTCTGGGTCTTCTTTTGTTTTGCAACACTTAACTAGTGTGTGTTTCACAGTTTGCACTCGTCTTTCAATGAACTAATGACCTTTGGGTTAGAATGGGAATGATGCAGTGATAACAAACCCATACTCTGCAGCCAGCTTTCTGAATTCTTGTGATGTGAACTGTGTTCCATTGTCACATATTACTTGCTTGGGTACTCCTTGTTCAGCAAGGAGCGCTCTCATTTCTGAGGTGATAGTTGATGCTCAAGTCTTTCACTCTTTTGACAAATGGAAATGTAGAGTAGTAACAGGCTACTATAAAATACCACTCTTGATTCTCACTGAACAAGTCTGGTCCCACTGTGTGCCATGGCCTGGCAGGGACTTCTGTGGAAATAATTTCCTCTTTTTGCTGTGTGTTTCTGTACTTTTGGCATATTTGACATGGAGCCACGATATTTTCAATGTCTTTGTTCCAGCAATTTTTCAGTATTTTTTTTCTCTTCTTCCCCTTTGTATTTCAATGAGTAACGATCATTTGTTTGGCTTTATTCTTGTTCTCTTATACTGCTGCCACCATGTTATGTCTCTTGAGATACTTGGGAAGCTTCTTAAATAACTTAGAGATGCAAGATTCAAATAACAAAAGAGACTTTACTTACTGATGCCTTCCATCATCTCAGGAAACTGTTCACACACTCATATACTATACATACGCCCCACAGTGGTGCACTACAGTTACTACAGTGAGAAGGGTGTATTCTTGCGCGGTTACAAAATAGTTCACATTATTTTGACGATATAACTGTACATGTTCCCCTTCACCTCCATCTAGGGCTGCAGTTTTACCTGCACATTGTTTAAACTGATCTACTTTATTCTGTGTACTTGGTGTGCTCCTACTCCATAATTCCCTGAAGATGGAAAATGTGGTAGTGAAGAAGGCATATGACATACTTACCTTCAGAGGTCAGGGCAAAGAATATAAGAATTAGGATGTAATGTTGCATTCTCACGAAACACTGGTGAGGCTGCATTTGGATACTATGTCTAATTCTAGTTGCCATGCTCTTGAAAGGATGAAATTGCATTGGCTATGTACAAATAGGAGCAGCAGTTGGCCATCCGGCCCATTGAGCCTGTTCCACCATTCAACCATTCATGGCTGATCTGATGATAGGCTCATTTCCACTGACTTGCCTTTTCCCTATACCCTTTAATCCCCTTACTATGTTAAAATCTATGCAACCCTGTCTTAAATATATTTACTGAGGTAGCTACTTCAATGGGCAACAAATTCCACAGATTCACCACCCACTGTAAAAGCAGTTCCTCCTCATCTCGGTGCTAAACCTACTACCCTGAATCTTGAGGCTATGTCCTCTAGTTCTGGTCTTCCCCACCAATGGAAACAACATGCCTCCCTCTATCTAATCAATGCCTTTCATAATTGTATATGTTTCTATAAGTTCCCCTCTCATTCTCCTAAATTCAAGGAGTACAGACCCAGATGACTCAATCTCTCCTCATAGGCTAACCCCTTCATCCCTGGAATCAACGTGGTGAACCTCCTCCAAAGCCAGTACACCCTTCCTCAAGTAAGGAGACCAGAACTGTACGCAATACTCCAGATGTGGCTTCACCAGTACCTTATACTATTGCAGCATGACTTTCCTGCTCCTAAATTCCATCCCTCTAGCAACGAAAGCTAACATTGCATTTGCCTCCATGATAGCCTGCAACACCTGCAAACCAACCATTTGCGATTCATGAACAAGCAATGCAAAGGAAATTCACCAGGATGTTGCCTGGATTGGAGGACTTTAATTATAGGAGAGATTGGAAAGCCTGGGCGTGTTTCCTCTGATAGATGTATATAAAATGATGGAAAATGTAAATAGGGTAATGATCAGAATCCTTTTCTTTCATGGGATTTCGAAAGCAAGAGAGCTTAGGCTTAGAATCAGTGGAAAC
The DNA here is from genome assembly GCF_036971445.1 of Narcine bancroftii. NCBI lineage: Eukaryota > Metazoa > Chordata > Chondrichthyes > Torpediniformes > Narcinidae > Narcine > Narcine bancroftii. The sequence goes on from NC_091475.1 coordinate 75,531,065, forward strand.
AAATTTACAGGGAATCTGCAGAGAAAGTGGTTTTGTATGCAGAGATTGGCTGACGTGTAGAATTCACTGCCAGAGGAGGTAATGGAATCACATGCAATCCTTGCATTTAAGAGCCATTTAGACAGGCACTTGAATAGACATGTCTTAAAGATACAAAGCTAATTAGTACAGGCAAAGGGGATTTTTGTAGTCAGGCAAAGGGGGTTGGCATGGAGGACTCGAAAATGCTGAAATCACTTAGCAGGTCAGGAAGCATGTGGAAAGTGTAGAGCTCGTCGAAAGAATCAAAGACTTATTGATCCAAACCAAGGCTTTTATTAGCAAAAGACAGGAGCTCTTCACAGGTGGCCGACCAGTCCGGAATGATCCGACCTGGCTAGGGACACAACCCTTTAAGGCCCAGACAGTAGGCGTGGCTAAGCTCTTAGCCAATCGCTATAAGCACAGTCTAGATACTGTAACTATATACACTATATACATTGGTGATAGATCTGTACTATTACAGAAAGAGATTTAATATTTCAGGTCTGAAACACTTCAGAACTGGGGAAGAGAGATAACAAGTTATTTTTCAACTGGAGAAGTGGGGAATGCACAAAAACGAATGTAATATCTCTGATAGAGCAAGTCCGAGTGGGTTAATTTGATAATCTGTTGTTTGTGTGTATGTTTCTTACAGCAAACCTGTGGAAATTTCCAGCGACAAGGCTGTCCTGAGGGGAAAACTGAACCAAAATCACAGATGTGACTGCACGATGGGCCTTCTGATACATGCAGAAGAGAAAGGTGAGTTGTCTACAGTTGGAGAATTCATTACCAAATTGCAGACCAAACAAACAATTGCAGAGTTGTCGATAGTGAAAAAGATTGTCAAGGGATTCAGCAGGATACAGATCATTTGAAAATACAGGCAGGGAAATGGCGGATGGTGTTTAATCTGCAGAAGTGTAGAGTGTTGTATTTTTGGGAGGTCAAATGTCAATGGAAGGTGGAAAGTGTCAGGACCCTCAGGAGCACAGATGTATGGATAGATCCTGGGTGCCACTGCAAAGTTCCTTGAAAGAAAGCTGCATGGCACTCTTGCCTTTTCAGTCAGGCTACTGAGTATAAAAGTTGAGAGGTCGCATTGCTGCTGTATAAAACTTTGGTTTGGCCACACTTTTCACTGATGGAGTGCAGTTAGGATTGAGTGCAATTAAGATTACTGCATTACAGGAAGGAGCTTGAAGATTCAGAAAAGGTGCAGAAGAGATGTGGCCTGAAATGAAGAGTATTAGCCATGAGAATGGTCATGGAATTATTGGGTTATATTATGGGCCCTCTGGTCCAATTCTATGCTGACTGGAGCTCGTCCATTTACCTGCATTTGGCCCATATTCTTCTGAGCCATTCAAAATTTCTAAATTACTTTGAATGTTTGTCCTTCTACCACTTTCTATGGCCAGCTCTTTCCCAGCACTTTTTGTTATTATTTTAGATTTCTAGCATACGTTATATTTTGATGCTCACACATTCCCATCATCTTTCACCATTTCATGTGGATTTCTTTTCTGTCTCCACCTGCCTCTCCCATTTTTATGCCACTTTCCCATGGAACTGCAAGTGATTCAATGCCTGCCCCTTCACCATTTCCCTTCCCAACATCCAGGGAACCTAAATAGTCTTTCAGCTGAAGCAACAATTCTTTTGCATTTCTTCCAATCTAGTGTATTTGGTATTCACAACGTGGTCTTCTCCATGTACGGGTCGTAGGGGAGAAGTTCTGGGTGGGAGAAATATTTGGGGGATCAGCTGAAGGGAAATGAGGCGGCACGGTAAGCGGAGTGGTTAGCACAATGCTATTACAGCACCAGCGACCTGGTTCTAATCCAGCACTGTCTGTAAGGAATTTGTACGCTCTACCTGTGTCGGCATGGGTCTCCTCTGGGTGCCCCAGTTTCCTCCCACCCTTCAAAATGTATGAAAATTAACATGGATATTTGGGTAGCAAAGGCTCGGGGCTGGAAGGTCCTATAAGTCTAAATTAAAAATTTTCTATATGTAAAAAATTTAAATAGTTGTGTTCAGTTGCTAATGGAGAAGGGAGCACAGGTTTTAGTGGAATCTTCGCAGACTTGCCCAACTGGGCCTATCCTGTCTCCCCTCATCTGATTAATTCCCGCCTACATCTTCTCACACCCTCCATCATTTTAACAGCTTCTAGTTCTCTGGTCCCAGCCACCTCATTTTCATCATGGACATTCATTCAGGCTTCATATATCTTCATCCACCATAAAGAAGCTCCTCAGACTTTCTTTCCTTCTGGAGTAAAGACCCAACCAGTTCAGCTCCACTTACTTCTCCATCTGGCAGAACTTTATTCTCACATTCAGCATCTTCTCTTACCGTTCCTCCCATTTTCACAAATTGAAAGTGTTGCCATGGTTACTGGCATGGCCTCAGCTTTGTCTAGTTTCTCGCTGGTGAGGTGGAACGGTCCTTCTTCCAAGCCGGTGCTGCTTTCAGCATGTGTGGAATTCATCAATTTTGCTACTAACTTTAACCCCAATCTCAAATTTGCATACCACTTCTGACATTTCTCTCCCTTTTCTGACTTTTCTCTGTCTCCATCAAATCTGTTCTCAAGGTGAAGCTTTCCAGTACAGGAGTTCTGAAATGTCTTCATTTTTCCTGTGGTTGATGGAGCATTGCCTCCATGTCTACTCCCACACTCCCTCCATCCCCTCTCCAGGCAGAACAGGGCCTCACATATCACCTGAGCATTTCATCCTTCACCATATTCACCAGCAACAATAGGTTCCCGATGTCTTCACCTCTCCCACTTTACTTTCCACAGGGACCACTCTCTCAGACACCTGCTGGCCCACTCATCCTTGAATAATTCAAATTTATTAATTCTAATTGGATATCAGTGATAATGTAGTTTTCAGGAACATCAGGATGTGCAGTGAAATGATGGTATAATAATGCCAGTTCCTATCTATCCTTGATTAAGACTACCATAATAATATGGTGAGAGCAGAGACCTACTCTATTCCAACGTGCAAGGAATCATGCATTGCCCGTTATCACATACGTTTCAGTTTAAAAATAAATATATTGGCTGTTATGGGCTTACACAAAACTGAAAAGTGGAGATTGAAAGAGGAAAACAATAAATTATGTAACTTTCATGAAAACAATGCTCAAAAATATTCAAAATTAATTATAATGCAATTAAGATTAGTAACTTGCTACAATATGACAAAATGATTAAAATCAACATTTAATTGCATTGTGTCCAATTGCAGAGAATAAAAATTAATTGTCATACTATATGATTGAAGTCAATTATGCTTTGCAGTGATTAATAACGGGTGAATAAATAATAATTAATTACAGTGAATAAAAATTTTAACTCGGTTACTTATTCACTGGATTGTGATCCAATAGAGTGTGAAAATAGTAATTCACAGGATTGTGATCACATATAATATTTCCCCAGAAGTCTGATAAAAGCAATAATTACACTGAATAATAGCAATGTGACTAAAATTGATTAATCATGGGTAAAGTTTCCATTTAGGAAACTACATCTCAAAAGCTCTTAAAATTGCACTTTTGATGTTTCACCTAAAATTAATTTGGGTAATCATAAACTCAAGATCTTTCATATCATGTGGTGCAATGAAACATAATTATTTCCTTCTCCCTGTAGAATGCAGTCTTTGACATATCTCTGGAAGCAACTGGGTTTAGTTTTATTAATATAACTGAAAGGTGGGTTATTAACAAGGATTCTTAGCAGTGGGTCTCTGCACAATACGATTTAAATTCAGTTTTAATCTTAAAAATAATATCACACGATTAAATATAGTCATTGATATATGCTGATCACTTCCTTAGGAAAGCAAGTATTTTTAAAGTTAAATGGTATTGAAACAAGCTCTTTGGCCTGCTGCATCTTTGTGGACCATCATGCCGATTTATCCTAATTCCAGTTGCCTGCATAAAATCTACACGTCTCTGTGACCTGTTCATTCAAGTACGCCTTTGTCGTTGTTCCTGCCTCCACCACCTCCACTGGCAGCTCATTTCTAGATACGAACTACTCCCTGTATGAAAAAGCTTATCCCTTTAAATCTCCCTTTCACCTTGAACCTATGCCCTCGACACGCCAACCATGTTAAACCTACAACCTATCCTTTCTGTGCCTCATAATTTTGTAAAACTCTACTCTATCACCTTTCTGCCTCCTTTGCTCAAGGGAAAGCAGACCCATCTTATTTAATCTATGAATTTACTGCTTTTGGTGCACTTATTATGGCCTTCTCTACATCGGTGAGTCCAAACATTTAGTGCTCTCCCTAATGTTTGAGACAGACATCTTTTTCCTTTATTTGCCCCAGTTTTCCAAAATGTAACCAAAATGTACAAAAATAACTGAATAAATTCACATGTACTGCTAATTAAAATGTGCATTCCAGAATTTTTTCAGTTAATTTTGTATATTTTGGTTTCACCATGTAGAAATTACATCACTTTTTATACACAGTCCCCTCATTTCAGGGCACTGACAGTTTGCCAAAGAATGGGACTTTGAACACATCACATCAAGTCCATGGTCTAGTGGAAAAATCAGTACAGACAGTTAAAAGACTGATGAACAAGGCAAAAGCCAGTGGAACAGACTATTACCAGAGCATGTTAGTATATTTCACAACACCTCTTGAGTGTGGTATGTCACCAGCACAACTCCTTATGGGAATTAGGCTAAGATCAAACCTATTCTGGAGAACATCCTAAAAACAAAAGGAGGGTTGGTGGGGGGGGGGGGGGGGGGGGGGTAGAAAATGAGGAAGTTCAAAAAACAACAGAAAGAAAAGCAAAAGTATTACTTTGACAGAGGAACAAAAAACCTACTGGAACTCCACACCGGTGGCTAAGTAAGGCTAAAAGACAAAAACTAACTTATAGACTCAGAAGGGAACTGTCCTTAGTGAAGTCTAGCCAAGGTCATGCACCATTCAGACAGATGAAGGTGCTGTTCTGTGAAGAAATCGTCAAGATCTTCAAATGGGAATAGCCACAGTAAAGGAAAGATGGATACTGTTGAATACACAGCTGAGAAGACATCGTCTGAGGCAACAACTGAGATTCAAGAACAATCAATCAGGAGATCGTCAAGACACGTGAATCCTCCTAGGAGTCTCATTGAGCAAATTTAAAGTTCCCTGTTCTAGAATGAAATAGTGCTATCTTGTTCACTCTTCAAGTTTTAGTGTATGTAAATGTGAACACACAAAACAAGTTTTTAAAAATGTTAACAATATTGATAATAATGAAAAATTAAGTTCTTGGTGTTAAAGTTAAAATTGCAGAGTTATAGAAAGAAAACATGTTAGTTAAAAATAAGCTGCTTTTGTTTTATGAAAAGGAGATGTAATGACAGTGATCTTGGTTGCAATACTGAAACATTTAATCAAGCTTTGGAATAAAGAGATTGAAGGAGGAGGAGGTTTAATGTCTAGAACAGGGGTGTCAAACTCAAATTCACGGAGGGCCAAAATTAAAAACTTGGACTAAGTCGAGGGCCAAACTAAATATTTATTGAAAATTTTCAACAACATCTGCATGTTTTCTCTTCTTTCAACATATGTAATGTTAAACTTTAGGATATAACTTTAGGAGGATAATGTTACAGGTCAGGAGTAAGTAGCTCAAGTTCACCCTTTGCTTGACCTGAGGGAAACATATTTGGTCCCTGTGGAGATGTAGTCAGCATTCACAGGCTGTGTCCATTTTGGCCTGCATCAGGACTCAGCATTTCCTGCTCACTCCTCAGGCTCTAGGACTCTATTCACCCTCGACCCACCATCCCTCTACCTGACCAGTCCTTTACCCAACCTCTACTCACCCCTCACTCCACTCGCTCTGCCTCTACCCACCCCATCCTATACACGCCCCTCTACTGCCTCTCCCCTCAACTTGTTCCTCCCTCTACCCATCTCTCACCCTCTAATCACCCCTCCCCTACTCGCCCTGCCCCTCCCCTTTTACCTCTTCCCTATCCACCCCTCCTTCTACTCATCCCTCCCTCTAACTGCCCCTTGCACCACCATAACTTCCCCTGCCCATTACTCCTCACCTACACTCTCTGCCCACCCCTGCTTACCCACCCACTCAGGCCCAGCGCGCTGCCGATCAGCCTTTGTGGACAGCCACCATCTCTCTCTTCACGTGCGGGGCCGAACCAGCCGTGCCTGGGGTCCGCGTGGGTGCAAGCGCTGAAGGCCATGGCGACCGGGAGAAGTGCGCTCGCACTGTAGAAGGGCCATCCGGTGCCATTCGCGCGGGGCTCGCACTGCCCAGGGGCCGTGCACAGCCTGCCATGCCCGTTGCACCGACAGGAAATCACAGGCACTCGCCCATCCGCCGCACCACTCGACAGGTGGGAGAAGTGACTGGTTGTGCGGGGAGCCTTCCAACTGGCTTGTCGGCTGATGACATCGACAGACTTCTCGTGTTACAATTTCTCGTGTTACAATGGGGAAGGATGAGCAATGAAGGGGGAGGATGGTGGGGGTGACATTACCAAAAAACAGCATCGGCTCTCGCTGCAGGGCGGGCCACCTCTAATACATTTTTGAAATGATCTTGCGGGCCAAATATAATTATATCGTGGGCCAAATTTGGCCTGCGGGCCAGAGTTTGACATGTGTGACTTAAGGCATGCAGTGTAATCGACCACAAGGTTAGTAATTATTTTAATGTATGTTAAAATTTTCACAGATTTTTCCAACACTGCTGTCTAAAATAAACCACTAATGACTTTGCCTTTAAACTGTATTTCTCTATGAGAACAGTACTGAATACAGACTTGTTCACTCAGAAATTCATGAACTCTATAATTGTCTAATTCGTTTTGGCTAGCTTCACAATCTCCAAACCCTTTCATTGTAATGAGCTCTTACCTGTTCCAGATGAAACTGTTCAGCGTCTGATATATCGAGACTCTTCAAGTCAGAGATGTGAGGTTTTCTTCTGTCATTGTTGTTCTCTGGAATTATTATCACTGATCATTGCACAAGGCAGCCATTCTCCACTATGGGTGCCCTAGGATTCTGCTCAAAGTTTATGGGCTCCCTTCCCTGTGAGGCAGACCAGTTTTGGTTTCTTCCTTACTTCTCTCCTACCAACTACATATATATTTTTTAAAAACCCAAATAAATTAAGTATGTAACGAGAGGCGAAAAGAAAACATGTTTTTTATTTCAATGTACTGCGGTGCCCAGGATACCCCCATTGAGAGTGACTGGATAAGGCCAGCTTTTATACGTTTTTTTTTAAACAACTTTCTGGATAATTGCTTTTGATTTTATACCTTGGCCACAAGTTGACTCCTGCCTTGATTGGTCTCAATCTAAATCTCTCGAGGTCTCTCGCTCTCTCTAAATATATCTATATCATTCCCTGGTTCTCTTGCTGACAAAATCTCCTTTTCTCTTGTTTCTATTGCTTCTTTGCTCATCAGTTGTCTTCTGTAGACTCTTTGTGGCTGTGCCTTAATAAGATAAATAATTGGGATAGAGCGACTGAGAAAAGTCAGTAATCAACTGACAGCTTTTAATTAAGGATATTAAAATTTGTATTGTATGTTCTAAACATACATACTCATTTTACAAAAGTAGCAAAACTGCCCCAAATTTACATACATTGTCATCAATTCAATATTTACATATTTGTAAAAGTATTCAAGTAACTAATTGCTATCAAATGTACACATTAACATAGCAGTGAGGCACCTCATTTCGAGATCACTTCACCTGTATCTCCATACTATGATCTACAGTTAATATCTCTATATGCCTAATGCAGTGTATTATAACATTGTCTTCAGTGGCCAGTTGAATGCATTATCTATGGATTGTTGTCTTTGGTAAATTAAAGGGGATCTCATTGCTTAATTTATTTTCGTTATTAGTTTATCTTAATGTTACACAGGCAGGAATAAATGTCAAAGCAATCTGTGAACAACCAGCTTATGGAATTGCCAGGTCACCAGCAAGAACAGGGAAGCTCCCTGAATCAAAACTGTGGAACCTGGGAATGCAATCCATGAGGCAGTCCATGGAATTGTCTACGGAGGGCGTGCTTTGGCGATTCCAGGTTGGCAAAGGCAATGATGTTTTATATTTGAAGATTTACTAAAAATAAATTAATTATGATATAACATGGTTGCAGCCTCCATGGTGCTAATTAAATGTAGCACACTGCAAACCTTGCCAGACAATTAAGGTTTTTAGACTACAGTCATGTAATGGCACAATCAACAAAATTTGAATTTTTAGTCAATTCTTGCACTGCTATTTATCCTGCAGGACTACTTTTTGGGGGAAGCCTGCAGACTAAATCACACCGCAAAACTCACCTCAAATTTGATGTCCAGCTGATAACTCGGGCCACATTGCTCCATGTAAAAGCATTGGGACTAACGCACGCAATAACTTAAGGCAGGGGTGTCAAACTCAAATTCACGGAGGGCCAAAATTAAAAACTTGGACTAAGTCGAGGGCCGAACTAAATATTTATTGAAAATTTTCAACAACATCTAGATGTTTTCTCTTCTTTCAACATATGTAATGTTAAACTTTAGGATATAACTTTAGAAGGATAATGTTACAGGTCAGGAGTAGGTAGCTCAAGTTCACCCTTTGCTTGACCTGAGGGAAACATATTTGGTCCCTGTGGAGATGTAGTCAGCATTCACAGGCTGTGTCCATTTTGGCCTGCATCAGGACTCAGCATTTCCTGCTCACTCCTCAGGCTCTAGGCCTCTATCCACCCACTCAGGCCCAGCGCGCTGTTCCTTTGCGGAACAGCGGGGGCCATGCGCAGCCTGCCATGTCCGTGTCGCCGACAGGAAATCACAGGTGCTCGCCAATCCGCCGCACCGTTCGACAGGTGGGAGAAGTGACTGGTTGTGCGGGGAGCCTTCCAACTGGCTTGCCGGCTGATGACATCGACAGACTTCTCGTATTACAATTTTGTTTTCCCCGTTCTCAAAGTTTGCACGGTCAACCTGCAACACTCTTGCTCCCTCTGCGTCCCGTGGATCTGATGCCCGGGTGTTGTTAGGATTCCCAGCAGAAGGTTTGTGGAACTTTACCATTCTGGATTCCTTTTTGAGAATATTCTGGCCATCTTTTAAGGGGGGTGGTTTTAGGGGGGAGGGGATAGTTAGAGGGTGGGGAAGGATGTGCAATGAAGGGGGAGGATGGTGGGGTTGACATTACCAAAAAACAGCATCGGCTCTCGCTGCAGGGCGGGCCACCTCTAATACATTTTTGAAATGATCTTGAGGGCCAAATATAATTATATTGCAGGCCAAATTGTTTGACATGTGTGGTCTAGAAGAACACCCTTATTTCAAAATAGGTATATTCCAATCAATTTTTAAAGATGTGGAAACATCAGGCTATTAAGGGGATTGAAGATTGTTTTGAAGCGGGGAAATTCATTATCTTTGATAGAATGAAAGAAGAGTTTAAGGTATCTGAAAAAACAAGGTTTTGTTATTATCAAGTGATGAACTTTTTGTGTGAAAACTTTGGTCAAGATCCATTATTGCCAGTAGAGACAGAGGTGTAGTTATTATTGTGTTACGGAGATACAATTTATTTCATTAATGTATAAGTTGTTACAAAAGAAAGCTCAAAAAATAAGGGTACATAAATCAAGACAAAGATAGGAAGAAGATTTGAATAAACAGATAAATGTGCATGATTGGATGGAATTATGTAGAGAAAATATGAAAATGGCAATAAATATGAGTTTATGTTAGTATAATATAATTTTATTCATCAGTTATATTTGACACCACAAAAGTTAAATAAATTGAACCAGACTTTTTCATATTTATGTTTTTGATGTGGACGGAAAGTTGGTACTATTTTGCATTCTACTTGGCAGTGTCCTAAAATTAAATCTTTTTGGTTGTAAATTGGTAATTCATTAGAAAGAATAATTGGAGTTAAATTCCCATCAGGATCCAATGTTGTTTTTATTGGGTAATATTAAGGGGGTTAAACCCAAATTATAATTGAATACATTCTAAGTGAAATTTGTAAAAATTGCTTTTGCAATCTTACAAAATAATTAGTTTTTTGTGGTTTTAAAATTTATAAATAACATTTAAAAAAAATGAGCAAAGTGTTGAAGCGTAAAAGAACTGTGCAACATCCAAGCATACCACCTTTGTCATGGTTTGCATCTGGCAGTGTAGTTTCTGTATTTCTGTTCATGAAGTCTTCTGCAGACAGTAGCCATTGACACATCTGCACATGCCTCCTGAAGAGTGTTTCTGATTTGTTGAGCAGACATTTGAGGATTTACCTTCATTTTGAAAAGAATTTGTCTGTCATCAACAGTGGAGGTCTTACTTGGAATACCTGCCCCTTTGCAATTACTGAACTTGCCAGTACACTCTTTCTTCTTAATGATGTTCCATTGTCTTTGAAGGTCTCGATTGCCATGCCATGTCTGGAGAATATGGGTATCATACCTGTTATTACAATATCTGCAGAGGTGGTGTTCAATCTACACACTTCTGGATACAGGGAGTAGTCTGTGACTACAAGATAGTCCTTCCCTTGACTTTCGAATAGGTCACCGCCTACCTTGTGGTAAGTTCTGTCTGTGTGGCTTCAGTGGTTCTGCAGGATTGCTTGCTTGATATTTCCGGCATATCGTACAGTTTGACACTTCATTTATCATTGTTGATTCTTAACCAGTATATCACCTCTCATGCTCTTTTCTTACACTTTTAGATTCTGAGATGTCCTCCATAGATCCTTTTTAGCATTTCTTTTCTCAGACTCTTTGGGATAAGGATTTTACTTCCTTTGTAGATTATGTCTTCAACCACTGATAGTTCCGCCCTGTAGTTCCAGTACTCTGCAACGTCAGGTGAGCAGTCCTGCTTCATCTTGGGCTATCCTTGCAAGATGTTTTTTCTCAGTTGTCCCAGTGTTTCATCTTTGTGTTTGACTTTATGAGCTCCATTTTTGCATCTGATATGGGCAGTGCACTTGTGATTATGTCCACGAAGGCATTCATATCTTCATCCATTTTGGTGTTTGCGGGCTCTCTTGTGTCAACGCTCTAGACAACGAGTCTGCTGTGTACATTAGCTTACCCAGAGTGTACGCCACATTCAGTGTATAGCTTTGCAGCCTAATCATCATTCTTTGTATTCTAAGTGGACATTCATTTAAAGGATTTTGGAACAATGTAATCAAGGGCTTATGGTCACTTTCTACACTGATTGCTTGTCCTGACACAAACTGATGAAATCTTTCACAGGCATAAGTGATGCTGAGCACTTCCTTTTCACTTTGAGTGTATCACGTCTCCACATCTGTCGTTGAGCGTGATGTATATGCAGTGGGTTGCCAGTCATCACTGAGCCTACTATGTGTTGCATCTGATGATATTTTGATGGGTCTCGCTGGGTCGTAAAACCTCAGAACTAGTTCTTCTGTGAGCAGTTTCTTTAGTTCACTCCATGACTTTTCATGCTCATGATTCCACTCCCATTCAATGTTCTTTTCTGTTAATCTTCTCAATGGGGCAATCTTTTCTGAGAGGTTGGATATGTATTTACCCATATAGTTGACCATTCCATTAAACCTCTGTACATCATTTTTGCATTGTGGTCTTGGCATGTTCCCAATGGCGGACACCTTTCTGGGATCTGGTCTGATGCCCTCACTGCCAATAATATCTCTACAAATCTCAGTTCTGAATCCCTGAGCTGGCATTTATCTCTATTCAGCTTCAGGTTTGCTTTCCTTATTACTTCCAGCATTTTCCTTAGTCTCTCATCATGGTCCATTCTCATGGTTCCCCATACTATGATGTTATCCAGTGAGGTATCAACTCCGTGCAGGTGCTCATAGACCATAGGGATAGTTTTGTGATACACTTCAGGAGCTGAGGCAATTCCCAATGGTAACCTTAGGAATCTGTATCTGCCAAATGGACTATTGAACGTGCACAGTCTTCAACTTGCTTCATCCAATTTTAACTGTCAAAATCCTGATGATGCATCTAACTTGCTGAAAAACTTTGCATTTGCAAACTGTGACATGATTTCTTCACATGTTGGAAGGTTAAAGTGTTCTGTCCTTATTTCTCTGTTTAGATCTCTTAGATCCAGGCAAATTCTAAACTTTCCATACTTTTTGTCCACAACGACGTGAACTCACCCACTCCGTTGGCTCATCTATCTTCTGAATAACATTCAGGCTTTCCATCCTGTCCAACTCTGCTTTTAGTTGCTTTTGAAGCACAAATTGAACTTTTTTGTATGGATGTATTATCGGTGGCACACGTTTATCCACTTTGAAGGCAGCCTAGATCCAGAAATAGGTCATTGTACTCTTTCATGAGTTCATCATAGACTGTCTCCCCTTTACTTTCCACAACGAGGACTCAGTTCAGGTTCAGTTTCTCACAGGCTGTTAAACCTAGTATGGCCTGTACATCCTTTTGTATCATGATGAATGCTAGCATGTGATCATTGTCCGTGTGTCTTGACCATGCATTCTTCTTGCACTGGTATATTGGTCACCTTCACTTTTGTTCCATATATCTTTGGTCATGGTCTGATCTTCTTAAAATCAGTCTCTGATATTACATTAATTTGTGCTCCAATATCCAATTTAACTAAAATTTCACTTTTAATCTCAACATCCAGTCTCTGTTCTCTTTCTTGTTTTCAGTCACAACATCGGCATAGAATTCCTCTATCTCCCTTTCACTTACTGCTTGAACTTTGCTTTGTTGCACTTGGTTACTACACCAATGGGCATAATGGTTGATTTTGTTGCACATATAGCATGTTTTACCATATGCTGGACACTTTTTTGGTAGGTGTTGTGTATTGCATCGACGACATGGCTTTCAATTGTCCCTTTCATTTTTGTTCGCTGGCCACATCTCTCTTTCCATTTTGACGCTCTTTTTGTTAAACGGTTTATGTCTGTTCTTGCTCACTGCATCCACGTTGCAGCTAGTTTCACTGAACCACTCTTTTGCCTGCATTTCTACAGTTTCTATATCCTTACAGAGTGCTTTGGGTTTTTCCAGGTCTAGATTTTGCTCTTTTAGCAGTCTTTCCCTTAGACTATTATCTGGAATACCACACACAAGTCTCTCTTTTATCAGCAAGTAAGTCAGTCCACCAAATTCACACATTTTGCTTCTGTTTCTCAATTCAGTCACATACTGATCAATACTTTCTTCCATTTTCTGTATATGTGTGGAAAATCTGTGCCTCTCAAACATCACGTTATGTTTCGCTATGCAGTATGCCTCAAATGGTTCCATTAATTTTTCCAGTTTCATTTTGTCTCCTGCAGCAGCAAATGTGAAGTTATTATACACCTCCAGAGCTTCATCCCCCACGACATGCAAGAAAACAGATTTAAAATGCTGTTTAAATCTTTTCCAATTTTCAGCCACATTACCTGTCAGCTGAAGTTTCGCTGGTGGATGTAATCCTTCCATATTTCTCTTCATTGATTAGTTGCTGACTTTAGATTTTACATTTTAAAGTATTTCTTCTGACACCATGTTTCATCTTGTTTTCACATGTGTGAGTTCTTAGACAACACATGGATAAAGGAAAAGGTTCTTTACTTTAAAGTTGATGTAAACAGCACCATGAGGCATGCCATGAGGATGAAAGTCTCCATTATCGATCTGCATACTGTGTGTCAGCTCCCTGCTGGCAGCCAAGTCTAATCAAACAGTTGCCTTGCAACCATGATCACTATCATTACAGGCTGCCAACTCATAATTCCACATTAATTTTTCCCAAGAAACCGTTGTCATTTTCCATTTCCACCAAAAATTTCTAACAGAAGCATTTAATTCTTTAAAATATTTTTGAGGAATCAAAATTGGAATCAACTGAAAAAGATATTTAATTTAGGAACTACATTCATTTTCATACAATTTACTCTACCTATCATCTCTTGTTTTTTTTAAATAATGGTAAATAATTTAGGTCAAATAATTTTTTTTAATTGTGGTAATAAGTGGATACTTAAATATTTTATCCCAGCATCTAAATTCAATTACTCTCTTACATTGTGCATAATCACCATTTACCAAGGGCATAATTTCACTTTTAAACCAATTAATTTTATAACCAGATACTTTCCCATACTCTTTTAATCTAAGATTAAGATGATACAGAAAATTGAAAGGATCTATTAGATAAATCAAAACATCATCTGGAAACAAATTGATTTTCTATTCATCCTGATTCACCCTAATACCATGAATCTTTGAATCTTGTCTTATTTATTGTGCTAAAGGTTCAATTGCTAAAATAAATAAAGATGGTGACAATGGATAACTTTATCTACTTGATCTAGGAAACCTGAAAAGTTGTGGAGACTAGACCATTAGTCACTACCTTCACAGTAGGATTCTTATAAAACATTTTGACCCATTCTATAAATATTGATTCTAATCCATATTTCTCCAAAACTTTAAAGAGGAAATCCCATTCTTATCTATCTAATAAAAAAATTATTCTAATAAAAAATAATTTCTTATTGTGCATCTAAAGTCACAGCAACAATTAAATCTCCCCTCTTTTGAGATAAATGTATTAGACTAATTAATCTTGTTTCATTGCAGATTTCCAATCTTTCACAAATCCGGTTTGACCCATATGTATTAACTTTGGTAAATACTTTGTGAACCTATTTGCTAAAATTTCAGCAACTATCTTATAATCAACATTTAATAAAGAAATTGGTCTATATGATGCTGGTCTCAATGGATCGCTATCCTTCTTTGGCATCACAGTAATAATTGCAGTTGGGAAGGAATCTGGCAGAGAATGTACCCTCAATGCTTGATTTAACAGCTCCATAAATTGAGGTATCAAAATACATTTAAATTTCTTATAAAACTCTGCAGGAAATCCATCTTCCCTGGTGACTTACTACTTTGTAATTAATTCACTACCTCACCATCTTCCCTTGCTGTAAATGAAGAATGTAAATCTCTTTGCTCCAGACCATTTAAACTAAGTACATTTATTTGAGATAGTAACTTATTAATCTTATTTTTTATCCTGAACTAATACTGATTGGCATAGTTCAAAATAAAATTCCTTAAATTAATCATTTAATTCTTGTGGTTTATAAGTAAAAATCCCCCAAACATTTTTTGACTGCATTAATTGTTCGAGATGCCTGTTCTGCTTTCAACTGCCATATAGGAACCTTGTGTGCTCTTTCTCCTAATTCATAATATCTCTGCTTCATTCTGAATTATCTTTTCAGTTCTATATGTCTAAATAGTATTATATTTAAGTATTTTTATTAATTAATTGTCTTAACTTTTCTTCAGAAGATTTTTTGCAATTCTTTTCTAATATTCCTATGTTTTGCTCCAATTGATTTGTTTCTTTCATAAAATCTTTTTTAATTTTTGCTGAATCATTATTTGACATCTTAAATATGCTTTAAGTGCATCCCATATAATAAATTCATTATCTACTGAATTCAAATTTATTAATAAAAACAGTTGATTTTGTTTTCTTATAAAATCACAAAAGTCCACTTTTTTCAACAACACAGTATTAAATCTCTGCTTATAAGGTAAATCTTTTTTTCTTAGGAATTGAACATGCTAATTAAAAGTGGAGAGTGATTAGATAATATTCTAGCTTTATATTCTACATTATTAATTCTACCCTGTAAATGCGCTGATATCAAAAAGAGATCTATTCTTGAATAAGAATCATGACTGTGTGAATAAAAAGAATAACCTCTCTCTTTAAGATTCAGTCTTCTCCAAATGCCTACTAAATTTAAATCCTTCATCAAACTTAGTGTAATCTTAACCACTTTTGCTCTCATTACTGCTTGTGAAGATGTATCCATTATTGGATCAAGACAATGATTAAAATTACCCCCATTAAATTTTTTTCCTGTGATTCTGCTATCTCGTATAAAATCTTCATCATCTATGTTTGGTGAATAAATACTCATAAGTGTCTATTTTTTTTCAGATGAATTCAACAATAAACTAAAACATACCTTCCCACAGGATCCATTATTGCATCTTGAATTTTCACCGGTGATTTTTAAAAATTAATATTGCTATTCCTCTTGCTTTAGAATTAAAAGACAAAGCTGTGCCTTGACCCACCCAATCACTTTTTAATTTTAAATTTTCCTTCTCTGTCAAATGAGTCTCTTGTAAAAATACAATATCTACTTTCATTTTTTAAATATATTTTTTCCTTTTAATTTTACTATTTAGCCCATTAACATTAAAACTAAGAAAATTTAATTTATTTCCATCCATTATCTTGAGTTCAACTCTCTTTCAATCCTATTCTCCCAGGCCTCCTCCATCAAACCCAACTGATTCCTGTGAATATCTCTGTCCCAAAGAAAAATACTGAAAATAGAAAAGAAAGAAATATATGCAACAATATATAAATTGTAACTTTTCTCATCAGTGTAATACAAAACCCCCCCAAAAAAATGCTAAACGAAAAACAAACAGCACAACTCCACTGCCTCAAAATGGCGCTTAGTGGATAAGGCAAAAAAGGATAAAACATCCATTACCCCCCAACACCCTGGGAGAAAAATTAATTACAAAATTTATGGAAAAAGTCCACCACCCACTGCTTCGAGATCATCATTAACTTTCTTTTTTTTTCTTTGGCTTGGCTTCGCGGACGAAGATTTATGGAGGGGGTAAAAAGTCCACGTCAGCTGCAGGCTCATTTGTGGCTGACAAGTCCGATGCGGGACAGGCAGACACGATTGCAGCAGTTGCAGAGGAAAATTGGTTGGTTCGGGTTGGGTGTTGGGTTTTTCCTCCTTTGCCTTTTGTCAGTGAGGTGGGCTCTGTGGTCTTCTTCAAAGGAGGTTGCTGCCCGCCAAACTGTGAGGCGCCAAGATGCACAGTTTGAGGCGTTATCAGCCCACTGGCGGTGGTCAATGTGGCAGGCACCAAGAGATTTCTTTAGGCAGTCCTTGTACCTTTTCTTTGGTGCACCTCTATCACGGTGGCCAGTGGAGAGCTCGCCATATAACACGATCTTGGGAAGGCGATGGTCCTCCATTCTGGAGACGTGACCCATCCAGCGCAGCTGGATCTTCAGCAGCGTGGACTCGATGCTGTCGACCTCTGCCATCTCGAGTACTTCGACGTTAGGGATGTAAGCGCTCCAATGGATGTTGAGGATGGAGCGGAGACAACGCTGGTGGAAGCGTGCTAGGAGCCGTAGGTGGAGCCGGTAGAGGACCCATGATTCGGAGCCGAACAGGAGTGTGGGTATGACAACGGCTCTGTATACGCTTATCTTTGTGAGGTTTTTCAGTTGGTTGTTTTTCCAGACTCTTTTGTGTAGTCTTCCAAAGGCGCTATTTGCCTTGGCGAGTCTGTTGTCTATCTCATTGTCGATCCTAGCATCTGATGAAATGGTGCAGCCGAGATAGGTAAACTGGTTGACCGTTTTGAGTTTTGTGTGCCCGATGGAGATGTGGGGGGGCTGGTAGTCATGGTGGGGAGCTGGCTGATGGAGGACCTCAGTTTTCTTCAGGCTGACTTCCAGGCCAAACATTTTGGCAGTTTCCGCAAAGCAGGACGTCAAGCGCTGAAGAGCTGGCTCTGAATGGGCAACTAAAGCGGCATCGTCTGCAAAGAGTAGTTCATGGACAAGTTTCTCTTGTGTCTTGGTGTGAGCTTGCAGGTGCCTCAGATTGAAGAGACTGCCATCCGTGCGGTACCGGATGTAAACAGCGTCTTCATTGTTGGGGTCTTTCATGGCTTGGTTCAGCATCATGCTGAAGAAGATTGAAAAGAGGGTTGGTGCGAGAACACAGCCTTGCTTCACGCCATTGTTAATGGAGAAGGGTTCAGAGAGCTCATTGCTGTATCTGACCCGACCTTGTTGGTTTTCGTGCAGTTGGATAATCATGTTGAGGAACTTTGGGGGACATCCGATGCGCTCTAGTATTTGCCAAAGCCCTTTCCTGCTCACAGTGTCAAAGGCTTTGGTGAGGTCAACAAAGGTGATGTAGAGTCCTTTGTTTTGTTCTCTGCACTTTTCTTGGAGCTGTCTGAGGGCAAAGACCATGTCAGTAGTTCCTCTGTTTGCGCGAAAGCCGCACTGTGATTCTGGGAGAATATTCTCGGCGACACTAGGTATTATTCTATTTAGTAGAATCCTAGCGAAGATTTTGCCTGCAATGGAGAGCAACGTGATTCCCCTGTAGTTTGAGCAGTCTGATTTCTCGCCTTTGTTTTTGTACAGGGTGATGATGGTGGCATCACGAAGATCCTGAGGCAGTTTACCTTGGTCACTCATGCAGTTTGGCATGCAGAGTTTTGCCGCCAGCCTTCCAGACTTCTGGGGGGATTCCATCCATACCTGCTGCTTTGCCACTTTTCAGTTGTTCGATTGCCTTATATGTCTCATCCAGGGTGGGAACCTCATCCAGCTCTAGCCTTAGGGGCTGTTGAGGGAGCTGGAGCAGGGCGGAATCTTGGACTGAGCGGTTGGCACTGAAAAGAGATTGGAAGTGTTCTGACCATCGGTTGAGGATGGAGATCTTGTCGCTGAGGAGGACTTTGCCGTCTGAGCTGCGCAGCGGGCTTTGGACTTGGGGTGAGGGGCCGTACACAGCCTTTAGCTCTTCATCAATTACGACTGTTTCATTTTGGTCCTCCAGGTCTTTGTGTATCTACTGTTGACAGCTTGAAACCTTCATCAGTGCAACTCTCTTTGGTGTAAGCTGCATCTGCAGCACCTCCCTTTACACTTCTCACTGAGGACTTGAAATTTCCACTCTCATTTGTTGTTCCTCCTTAACTGAAGGAAGTGATTCTGCAAAAAACCCTTGTTTCTCCTTCCACAAAAAACTTAGGTCGGCTATTGTCTAGGAACACCTTTAATATAGCTGGATATCTGAAAATAAACTTATAACCTGTCTTCCAAAGTATTGCCTTAACTGGATTGAATTATTTTCTTCTGACCACCACCACCTTACTCAAGTCCACATAAAAAAAGATTTTATTTCCATCAATAATCATAGGTCCTATATTTTGTCTTGCTTTTTGAACTGCTCGTCTTAAAATATTCTCTTTGTCTTGATACCATAGACATTTAATGGATACAGCTCTAGGCAATTGAGTTGGCTCTGGCTTCCTCCAAAAGGCTCTATGAGCTCTCTCCAACTCAATTCCATTTGGAAAATGTTCTTCTCCCAGAACACTAGGAATCTAATTTTGAAAATATTCCACAGGAGCTCCAATTCCTTCAAAATCTTCTTTCAGACTGAGAATCTGAACATTGTTCCATCTACTTTGATTTTCCAACATATCAATTTTTTTCCATCATTTCCTAAACAGTTTCTGAACTTTCAACTCTCTCCATTCTTTCCATTCAGATACCTACATTATTTTTAACAATCTGCATGACCAGTTCAACTCTTTTAATGTCTTTCATATCATTTTTAATATTCTGCATGTCATCTTTTAAAATCTGGAATTGACTCATTATCATTGAGGAAATACCTTTTATGGTTGACCTTTGACCTCAAACCTCCAATGGACCTCCTTCAGCCTCCACTTCATCTTCCACGTCCTCTTCATGTTCATCTGTTTCTTCTTGATCTCCCTTCCTGATCGCTACCTGTCAAAAAAAAACAGGTGTTTCTGACAGCATCTCTGTACTAGAATTCGGCTCATTGGATAGTAAAGCATCACAGCCATTTGTGATGTTCAGTTTTGCCTTGTGGGATGTAATGGCCTGCAATTCCTGCCATTGCTGGCAAGTATCTGATTCTTTTTCTAGCTTCCTGTGGAGATCTGGATCACCAGTCTTAAGCACCATTTTGATCTCACCCTCAAGAGGTTGCAAATCTTTTGATTCATCCATAGCTTTTGGTTGGGATACTCACGGTATGTGTGCAGGACTTAACGAAGTTGGTGATGGCTGTGGCATATTCCTCGAAGTTTGAAGATGAGTTCTTGAATATGGTCCAGTCCATCAATTCAAAGCAGTCCTGCAGGTGCTCCTCCAGTTCCCTCAACTATACATTCACCACCCTCACCACTGGTGCTGTAGTCAGTCTCTGCTTGTACACCAGAAGTAGAAATGCAGCCAGGTGATCAGACTTGCCAAAGTGCAGATGTGGGATGGCTTGGTAGACATTCTTCATGGTGGTGGAGCAATGGTCAAGTATGTTGGCTCCCCTGGTTGTGCAGGTAATATTTTGGTGATAGTTTGTCAGCGATTTCTTCAGGTTGGCTTGGTTGAAGTCCACTAAAGTGATTGGTATGCTGTCTCATGGCTCCTGATCATAGTGTTCAGCTCCTCCAGTGCCAGCTTAATGTTAGCCAAGATGATGGCGTTGAACTCCCTTGGTGAATAGAATGTACAACACTTGATCGCCAGATGTTCCAAATTGGGGGAGCAGGACTGGGACATTGCCATGATGTTTGTGCACCACAATGATGCAAATGCTGCCTCCTCTGCTTGCACCTGACTCCAGTGTCCAGTCTGCGCAGTGGAGGGTGAGGTCCTCGGGCTGTAGCACTGTGTCCAGAATGCCCTTGTTCCATCATGTCTCAGTGAAGCACAATACTCAGCCGAGGAGACTTTGAGCTCGGGACACCTGGATAGGTGAAGTGAAAGGTTGGGACATGGTAGATAATTGAGTGGCATGGTTAGGGTAAGGCAGTGCTATTACAGCGTCAGCGACCTTGGTTTGAATAGGGCACTGTTTTTAAGGAGTTTGGATGTATTCACCATGATCTGTGTGGATTTTCCATGGGTGCTCTGGTTTCCTCCCATCTAGTTGATTGGATGCAATTGGGCAATATGGATTTCAATGGGCAGAATCGGCTTCTACCATGTTGTAAATAAAATACAATAATCTTTAAAATGTGATGTTCAAAAATAGAAAGATGGGAGATATTTTCAAATGTGAATGTTGTTATCTTTAAAGGTGTACCCAAATCACTGGCAATAAACATATAGGTACAGAAAGCATCAGGAAAGCAAATGACATATCGATCTTTCGTCTAAGATAATGATTATATGGTTATATGGTTATATGGGACCTCATCTGCAACAATATGGGCATATTAAGTCTCCCTTTGCAAGGATTGTCATTGAAATGGTGCAACAAAAGGTTCATCAGAATGATTGCTGGAGATGGTAGATTTGTACGGCAAAGTAAGATTGGTGCATCTGTACATTGTAGTTATGAACAGGAGATCCAAAATGAGTGGTGGACTAGCCTCGCCAAACGAACCCAGCTTAGTGCCGACATTGGCAACTTCAGGGGTTGCCGACAAAATCTTCACTAGGATTCTCCTTAATAGACTAATACCTAGTGTCGCAGAAAATGTCCTCCCAGAATCACAGTGTGGCTTTCGCGCAAACAGAGGAACTACTGACATGGTCTTTGCCCTCAGACAGCTCCAAGAAAAGTGCAGAAAATAAAACAAAGGACTCTACATCACCTTTGTTGACCTCACCAAAGCCTTTGACACTGTGAGCAGGAAAGGGCTTTGGCAAATACTAGAGTGCCTCGGATGCCCCCCCAAGTTTCTCAACACAGTTATCCAACTGCACGAAAACCAACAAGGTCGGGTCAGATACAGCAATGAGCTCTCCGAACCCTTCGCTATTGATAACGGCGTGAAGCAAGGCTGCATCCTCGCACCAATCCTCTTTACTATCTTCTTCAGCATGATGCTGAAACAAGCCAATAAAGACCTCAAAAATGAAGACGCTGTTTACATCCGGTACTGCACGGATGGCAGTCTCTTCAATCTGAGGCGCCTGCAAGCTCACACCAAGACACAAGAGCAACTTGTCCGTGAACTACTCTTTGCAGACGATACCGCTTTAGTTGCCCATTCAGAGCCAGCTCTCCAGCGCATGACGTCCTGTTTTGCGGAAACTGCCAAAATGTTTGGCCTGGAAGTCAGCCTGAAGAAAACTGAGGTCCTCCATCAGCCAGCTCCCCACCATGACCACCAGCCCCCCCCCGCCCCACATCTCCATCGGGCACACTGAACTCAAAACTGTCAACCAGTTTACCTACCTCGGCTGCACAATTTCATCTGATGCAAGGATCGACAAAGAGATAGACAACAGACTCGCCAAGGCAAATAGTGCCTTTGGAAGACTACACAAAAGAATCTGGAAAAACAATCACCTGAAGAAACACACAAAGATAAGCGTGTACAGAGCCACTGTCATACCCACGCTCCTGTTCGGCTCCGAATCATGGGTCCTCTACCGGCATCACCTACGGCTCCTAGAACGCTTCCATTAGCGCTGTCTCCACTCCATCCTCAACATTCATTGGAATGACTTCATCACCAACATCTAAGTTCTCGAGCTGGCAGAGTCTGCAAGCATTGAATCCACGCTGCTGAAGACCCAACTGCGCTGGGTGGGTCACGTCTCCAGAATTGGAGGACCATCGCCTTCCCAAGATCATGTTATATGGCGAGCTCTCCACTGGCCACCGAGACAAAGGTGCACCAAAGAAGAGGTACAAGGACTGCTTAAAGAAATCTCTTGGTGCCTGCCACATTGACCACCGTCAGTGGGCTGATATCGCCTCCAACTGTGCATCTTGCTGCCTCACAGTTTGGCGGGCTGCAACCTCCTTTGAAGAAGACCGCAGAGCCCACCTCACTGACAAAAGACAAAGGAGGAAAAACCCAACACCCAACCCCAACCAACCAATTTTCCCTTGCAACCACTGCAACCATGCCTGCCTGTCCCGCATCGGACTTGTCAGTCACCAACGAGCCTGCAGCAGACGTGAACATACCCCTCCAAAAATCTTCATTCGCGAAGCCAAGCCAAAGAAGAAAAGAAGAATACCTGAGAAAACTCAAGCACCTGTGAAGTGAAATGTCCCAAACATTATGGTGCACTGAAATGAGGGATCTATCTATAAAAAGAGTTGAAATTTCCACAGGGTCAAACCAAAATGTGTACAAATACCTTGAATAAAATCTTTAATTACATGTGAATTGTTTGATTACAAATTTAAAACTGTGGAGCAAAGGGACAAATAAAAGAAAAAAAAAGTGTCTTTGTCCCAAACATTTATGGAGGGCACTGAAATTCCTGTGCACCTCCATTTTATATAACTTCCCCTTGATCTTGATGGAGCAACCCCTGACTGCAGGAATAAGCCGAGTAAATATTTTCTGGACTGCCCTCATTGTAAGGCTGGCAATCCTTGTGTTAAGGGGAGGGGAGAGGTTACATAACTGGAAAACTGGAGTCTTGCAATTCTCTGTAAAATGTTCTCTGCATTTCCGTCGAGAACCACATGTCAAAAAGGAATAATTTTGTTCTCATCTATTTACCGTATATTTCAGCGTATAAGTTGAGTCGTGAAACCCCAAAAAAATCTCTCAAAAGATGGCGGTTTACTTTTGTGCCACATATACTATTTGATACCTTAAATTCAGCTCAAAATCCAATCTGCGCTGATCCAGCATATCTCGACCCTTGAAAAACCAATAAAAGCCCGACTGTGCCAAATTTTCAAAGAGCTTTTTATTGAAAACAATAACACAATTCTTCTTCTTTGGCTTGGCTTTGCGGACGAAGATTTATGGAGGGGTAATGTCCACGTCAGCTGCAGGCTCGTTTGTGGCTGACAAGTCCGATGAGGGACAGGAAGACACGGTTGCAGCGGTTGCAAGGGAAAATTGGTTGGTTGGGGTTGGGTGTTGGGTTTTTCCTCCTTTGTCTTTTGTCAGTGAGGTGGGCTCTGCGGTCTTCTTCAAAGGAGGTTGCTGCCCACCGAACAGTGAGGCGCCAAGATGCACGGTTTGAGGCGATATCAGCCCACTGGCGGTGGTCAATGTAGCAGGCACAAAGAGCTTTCTTTAGGCAGTCCTTGTACCTCTTCACAACACAATTAACACCCTTCAAAATCACTATCATTGTCTGAAAACAACAATACATTTAGAACCCTTCAAAATCCCTCTCCCTATCATCATCTGAAGCAAAGATGGCGGCAAGTTCATCCATACTGTTTAAACAGTCATCATATGGGTCTCAGTCTGTATCTGATGAAGCGTTTCAGCTTCGTTGTCAGTGTCCCACAATCTTCCGTGCCATCTATTGCACAAGAGATGCTGCACTTTTAAAATGACTTTATCAGAGTCTCCACTTTAACTTTGTCCCATGCCTTGAGCATGAAGTTGCACAGCACATCAAATGATGCAACATGCATTTTGCGCCTTTTGTCAATGACTTTTCTGCACTTGACGCCCATGTATTTCATTCCTCGTGCACATGGTCTTTAAATGGCAGACATCAAAAGGTTGCAATAGAGACATCAAACCACCCGGGAAACGACCATATAAGTATTATGTAGTGTTCATTTACTTTTAATCTTCTCAGTTAAGTGGCCACAAAATGTATCCCAGACCAGCAAACTCCGTTCTTTACCTAAACTACCTGGCTGCCTGTGCCACACATTGTCTACACATAGCTTTACACCATTTTTTCCATCCATCTTTTTTCATGAAAATTTACAAAAATACCTGCAGGGAATTTCATTTTTGCTTTAATTTTGCATTTGGAGATTACCATGGTCTTACTTTTCTCCTGCCAGCCATGCACGATAACATCACGGTAAACTGGTCCCTTCTGGTTTGCCTGTACTTCTGGTTTGCAGTTTTCACACCTTTCCATTCCACTGCTCTATGGCCTTTCATGGGGGTTTCCTCCAGGTTTCTGATATTTGCCAATGCAAATTGGTGTTTCTGCCGGTTTCGTATAATAAACTGGTGGAAACATAACTTTATGATCAAGATACCAGATTTTTCCTGTTCATGAAACAATTGCACCAGCCTACTGTAGTCTCAAAATCTTCACGGAGGTCTGGGTGCGAAAGCCCACTGGAGTGCAGATGTCCTTATTTTATTTTGGGTGACTGCATAGCAATCTTGCCTCTGTTCACGTACCCATTCATCAACGTGATTTTCTATCTTTGGTCAACGAGTGATTCCTTTTGGGTATTTTTCTTAAAGTCTCTTCTTTCTTCCTCCAATCTCTTCCCAACTTCTCAAGCACATCCATTTTTTTTGTAGCAGTAGCGCAGCCCAGTTGGTTTTCTTGGCCATTTCTGTCACTTTCAACTTAAAGCTCACTTCATATTTTCATCATGTGCTGCGTTATGTCGATGGACCCTCCATGATAGCAATCATCTGTGTGATCTACAGGGGTTGGCGTATACACCGGTCAAAGGCCTATCTTAGGCATATGCCGGACAATGGGGCACCTCAGGCAGCCAGAAAATGGGGGCCAACATACTGCGGGTATACCATAAAACCCTTAAAATGAGGCTGAAAAAGTGGGGGTGGGGTGTCGGCGACTTATAAACTGGTCGACTTGTACGCTGAAATATGCAGTAATTATTTTAAAGTTAATTACATAAGCACACATTTTATTCTATATTTTAATGTTTTGGGGAGTGATTTGTGAATTCTCTATGGGCATTGGGTCACCTGTATATCATTCTTAAATAAAGAAACCAAGACTCTACATAATAGTGATCACCAATACCCTGTAGAATTATAGTAATGCAGGTACTCCATTTTTAAACTCCAGCTCCCTTACAATAATGACATAACTTCTCTGATGTCAAAGTCAGGACTGCAATTTTAAAATGAAAGGCATTGAATTAAAAAAAAAAGTTCGCTGAACTACTAAAAAATTACTGAAAGCATAAAAATAAAAAAAATGAACACTAAATAACATCCTCCTAATGTATGACAATAAATTCATTTTCATTATTCTCCTAAACTGACTGATGAGGCAAATCATCCATGGTGCAACCAACATATCTTGGTCCACAATGGCTTTTGTCTGAGACCTTGGGCTGGAGCATCTGACCCACCACCTCGTGGCCAGCTTTGGCCACAATGCACCTCGAGGAAAGCCTCACATCCAACAAAACCTTCACATCCAACAAAACCCTCACATGCACTGATGAGGCTGGAAGTCCACACCTCAAAAAAAAAACTCTTTTCATTTGACAAGGGTTATGCTGAGACCTGAATTTCCTTTCCATCATATCAAGGAATGCGAGAATAAAACTGCCCTCACTGCAAGTTCCACTGATGCATATTTTCTCGACACAGCAAAACATATTATAGCCTACATTATTAATCATAACTCAGAAAATTCTTCTCTGCAGTGTTAACCCCTAACATTTCAGAACATAGTTTGATCATTTCCTAATACATCAAAAATACAATTTTAATAACAAGTTTTTTGCTTTGCTGAGGTTTGAATTTAACTTTGTTTCATTCAGGATTTAACCGTTCATTCGAATGGTATAAACATCGATGTTTGTAATTTGAGGTAACCCCACCCCCGCCACCTCTATCTGCTTCCACTCTTTCCATCTCATCTTTACCAGTTGCGGTTTTTTATGAATCTATCGTATTCACTTTTCTCATTGATCTTGCCCTCTACCTGTCTCTTCACCGTCCAAAATTCCATCACTTCTTGCCTCCTCCTTTAGTCTGGATAAACGTTGATTTCTATCCACGGATGTTGCCTGACCTGCTGTGTCCCACCAACAGCTCAGTGCTCTGGCACGTCAGAACATCATGGCTCCTACTGTTGGAAATCCTTGTCCTTCACAGGCAGTGGAGTGTTTTCAGATACAGGATCACTGGATGGGCAAGCAGCAAGGCACTCCACTGCTCTGGCAACATGCCCATGAGGGGCAGGTGCTGCATTTCCTGGAGGTGCATCAGAAGCTGACTGTAGAGCATGTCAAAAGAATCAAAGGCTTGTTGATCCAAACCAAGGCTTTTATTAACCAGAAGACTGGGGCGTATCACATGTAGGTCGACCAGTCCAGAATGACCTGGTCTGGCTAGGAGCAATCCTTTAAGACCTGCCAGTAGGCATGGCTATGCTCTCAGCCAATCACTGTCATCCTACACTACCATCTGTACATATACACATTGGTGATAGAATCCGTACTATCACACTGACGAACCATGGAATGGGAGTTGGTGCAGATGGACGAATAGGTTATGCTCCAAATGTTGATGAAGAGAAACTTATTCAAGATACTTTTTTACATTTAGCAAAAGCATGTGAAAATATTTTAAGAGGAGGGGATTTTAATTTTGCTCATACCCTTTGTTGGATAGGTCCACTCAAGTATCGATGAGAATGAAACCTCTGGGTTTGATGAGAGATTTGAATTTAATTGATGTATGGAGAAGAATCTACCCTTGAGAGAAGGACTGTATTTATTCTAGGATGTTTGACTCTTATTCTAGAATTGATTTATTCTTGGTTTTGGCTCAAATATACACTAGAAGCAGACTATTAATCAAGGATTTTATCTGACTACTCACTCACCTTTTTTAATAACTATGAAAATGCTTGATAAGGAGAAGTTGATATAGAAATAGAGATTAAATTCTTTATCATTGAAAGGAAAGATTTTTGTGTTTTTGTTCAAAACCACATTCAGACATTTTGTGATCCAAATTTGAACTCAGCAAATGATAAATTTATTATATGGGACACTTTAAAGGCATATCTACGGGTCAAATTATGAGGTTCACATCTAAAATTAAAAAGGATGACATGAGAGAAGTAGATCAATTAGAAAAAGAAATTACAGTTTTGAAAAAGGATCTTCCAAAGCATGTTTCTGAAGAAAAGTGTAGACAATTGATGAATAAAAGGTTTCATTATAATACATTACAAACTTATAGAACTGAGAAAGCTATTATTAGATGAGACAAAGATACTATGAATTAGGTGAGAGATCACATAAAGTACTGGACTTCAAGACTAATTAATGCAATTAATAAAAAAACTAATGTAATTACATATAAACCTCAAGAAAAAAATGAATCTTTAAAAAATGTCTATATGAAATTATATACTTTGGAATCTTTAGGAGACAAAGCTAAAATAAATACTTAGTTATCACAGATAGCATTGGCTAGGCTAAATTTCGAAGAACAAACTGAGCTTAATGCTTCATTTACTGAGGCAGAAGTAAGAGAGGCAATGAGTTCATTACAACGTAATAAATCTCTAGGAGAGGATGGTTTCTTTATGAATTTTATAAAGAATCTATTAATTCCTATATTTATGCAAGTATTGGATCAAGCTTCACAAACTTATACTCTTCCAGAGACATTCTCGATAGCAATAACTACTGTGATTTCTAAAAAGGACAGAGACTCTCTAAATTATTTTTAGAAAAGTTTGGATTTGGATCAAAATGTTTAAATTGGATCAGAGCATTATACAATAGCCCTAAAGCTGAAGTAGTAACTAATGGACAAGTGTCTATGACATTTAAATTAATGAGATCAAGCTGACAAGGTTGTTGTTTATCACCAGCCTTATTTATTTTAGCTATAGAACCACTTGCCTAGGTAATTTGCTCTGATTTACAAATTAAGGGTTTAGGGGTGAGCCAGGAGGAACATGAAATTAGTTTATTTGCAGATAACATTTTGATATATTTGACTGACCCTGGGTCATCTTTACAAAGATTTCTCATTTCTTTTTTTGAAAATAAAGAATCGGCAGAAGTTAATAAAGAAGTGAATAAAATAGGAGAGAAGAAAGCAGAAGAATTTATATACAAGTGGAAATCGAAATTGCTGGTTGCTGTTAAAAAGACACATTTGCTTAATGTTTGGAATAAAATAAATCATAATATTGGTGGAGGTTTCTATAACACTAAAATGCCATTGCTCCAAAACCCTCTTTTAGCTTTTTCAAGAGATAATCAGTTCTTGAATATATGGTTTCATAAAGGGATTGTTTATGTTGAAGATTGTTATGAAAGAGGTAAATTAATGCCATTTGAGCAATTGAGAAACAAAGATGGTATATACCACATAATACACTTGTTTGTTATTTTCAGATAGGATCTTGCTTGTTTCTTTATAGTTGCACTGAGGCAAAACTTCTTATTAAGAGTGGGATTGTTAAAAAATTCACTTATATGATTATATTCATTATTACAAGCAGGAACTCTTAAATTAGGATTACATAGATCTAGACAGATGAATATTATACAGATCAACAAACATGGATAAATTTATGTAGGGATTGTATGACTAAATACTATTCATGTAAGATATAGATCAATTCTATGTCTTACACCACAGAAGTTGAATAGATTGAAATCAAATTTATCAGACCAATGTTTTAGGTGTGGTGAAGATGTAGGATCCTTTATACATTCAACATGGTCTTGTCCCAAAGTAAGACCCTTTTGGGCTGCTTTACATCACGTTTTGGATCAAGTTACAGAAATTGCTTTGATGTAAAACATAATTTGACCTGTAGGTGTGCCTTTAAAGTGTCCCATATAATAAATTTATCATTTGCTGAGTTCAAATTTGGATCACAAAATGTCCAAATGTGGTTTCGAACAAAAAACACAAAAATCTTTCCTTTCAATGATAAAGAATTTAATCTCCATTTATTAGGAAATATTGAAGGTACAAGTCCTAAATTGAAACTATCAATTTACCAACTGAAATTTGTTAAATTATTGTTAGTGGTAACAAGGTAATTACTTGGAAGTCAGATACATCTTTAACTATGACAAGGTGGCCTAAAAAAAAACTTACATACTCCATTCGTTTTTTACGAATTTGGCACCGTACACTCAATTAATGGGATTAAATTTGCAGTGACATTCTTCTTATTCCTCTAGTCCTGCAGATGATTTGTACTGGACAATATCTCTCTCTACAATCCAAATATCTCTTTTCTTTCTTTTTCCTTTTCTTTTTATACCTAAAAAGTTTTTTTTTTCAGTTTGTATATTGTTTCTTGGGGGGAGGGACTTCTGGGGTGGGGTGAAAACCATCATGTATGTAAACAGTTTGTTCTTTTTTTGATATCTGTAGTAATATAATAATTATAGTTACTGCATGTATGGAATTTTAAATATTTTTTTTTAAACGGTGATGGAGATAACAGTCCCTTTAGAATGATGGAACAGTCATCAAAGGAGAGGTATGGCTGCTGGTGTCAGCAGATCGAAGGTGGTGTAAATATAGTGAAAAGGTCCTTGAAGTTTTTCTGAACACTTCCCAATTTTTTATACTAAACTGATATGGGAAGATATCGCATCATATAGCAATAGTCCTTCTCCATTTGCTATCTGCTGAAAATCAAAAGAAGCTACAGAAGGTATCAAATGCAGCTCAGATCATAAAGTACCCTTCCTTCCCCTCCATAGGCTCCACCTAAACCCTCTGCTGTCTAGGAAAGGCAGTCAACATACATACTGAAAGACCCAGCACACCCTGGACACTCTTTTCTTCCTCCTCCCATCAAGGAGTAGACTCAAGGGTGTGAAAGCACATGCCAACAAGCTTAAAAACAGTTTCTTCTTTACAGCCATCAGTCTCCTGAACGATCCCCACAACAGACCTCTCCTACGAACCTTGTTTGATGCTATTGGATTTTTCTTTTCATTCTTGCCCTTTACTCTGTATATTGTGCGCTTTATACAATGGCATTAATGTTAAAAACAACCTGTTAGTGTAGCAGCAGCTACACTGCTAACTGAGATAACATACAACCAGATGGGTTGAGCTCAGTGAGCAGAACTGATTTATTGCAGGCTGCCTGGCTGGCCTTATATTCCCAACCCGGACCTGGCTGAGAACTGTGCTGGGGGTGCTGACATCACTAGGGCATCACGTGGGTCCCCAAGCGTGGGCTTCTGAGCCCGATGCCGAGTTCGAAGGGGAAGCCCCCAACGGCACCATTTTAGCTGGCTGCCCCATCACGTGTTACAAGTGGGACCAGTTCGCCTGCCTGATGGCATGCCGCCACACAGCACCCCCCCTCCTTTATAGTCGGGTGCCCTCGCTTCTTGGGCTGGGCCAAAACTACTGGTTTGGTGAGATCGAGGTGTGCTGGCTTCAGCCTGTCCACCATAAACAGTTCCCTTCTACCGCCAATGTCCAGTGTGAACGTGGACCCTGAACTCTGGACGACTTTGTATGGCAGAGGGCCGAATATGGGCCTCGCCAAGAAAAAACGTACTCCATGGAATGCAGCTTGCTGGGGACCTAAGAGGCCCATGTGCCATGTCTGGGTGGCGGTGGGGGGTGCAAATGAGCCCAACTGGGCCCGGAGGTGGGGGAGTATTTCATGTGGTGACTGCTGGGGGTTATGAGGTGCGTTGATGAACTCACCGGGTAGTACTAGCAGTGCGCCGTAGACCAGCTCAGCCGATTACACCTGTAGATCTTCTTTGGACATCAAGTGGATGCCCAGGAGCACCAAAGGCAGTTCGTCCACCCAGTTGGGACCGGTAAGGCGGACGATAAGTGCCAACTTAACATTGCGGTGTAGTTGCTCGAACAGCCCATTAGCCTGCGGGTGATAGGCTGTGGTGCAGTGCAGCTAGATCCCCAGCCTGTTGGCCAGCTGTACCCAGAGCGCAGAGGTGAACTGGATGCCCCGATCACTAGTGAGGTGATTCAGGATGTTGAACTGGGGTGACCCAATCGTGCAACAACGCTCGGGAGCTGGAGTCCACAGAGGCGTCGGACATCAGGATCGCCATCATGTAAAGGTAACGGTTACTCCGGGAAATGGGTAAGGGCCCGACGATGTCCACGTGAATGTGGCTGAACTGTTCCCGGACATGCTCAACCTCCTGTACGGGCGCTCTGGTGTGCCTGTGCACCTTGGAAAGCTGGCAATGGGTGCAGGTTCTGGCCCAGCCCGTGATCTGCTTCCGCAGCCTGTGCCAGATGAAATGCTCTGCCACCATACAGACCGTGGACTTCATGGAAGGATGCGAAAGATCATGGATATGGTGGAAGACTTACCTGCGCCACTGCTGGGGAACCACTGGTCGTGGGGTGCCCATGGAGACATCACACAGGATGGTGCCCTCACTGCTAGGAGCCAGGAGGTCCTGGAACTGCAGGCCCATGATGGCAGTCCTGAAGGCTCGCGTCTCCTCGTTGGACATCTGGTCCCGGACAAGCTGATTGAAGTCGAGACTAGGTGTCAGCACGCAGTTGGCCGGTCGACCACGTTGTCCTTCCCCGCCTTGTGCCGAATGTCGGTGGTAAACTATGACACAAAAGAGAGGTGACGTTGCTGGCGGGCCGACCAAGGATCCTTTGCCATGGCGAGCACCTGAGTGAGGGGTTTGTGGTCGGTAAAGATGGTAAAAGTCCTTTCCTCCAAGAAATAGTGGAAATGCTGCACCGTCAGGTACATGCCCAGTAACTCACGGTCGAATCCGCTATACTTGCACTCTGGTGGGTGAGGAAGCCGGCTGAAGAATGTCAGTGGCTTCCACTGTCCTTCATGGCCTCGAATGCCCTGCAGGCCTCTGGAGTTCAGGCAAGCGTTTTGTGTTGGCTGCGATGAGGGCAAAGAGTGGCTGCATGATGTGCGGAATGCCTGGGATGAAACGGTTATAGAAATTGACCATATTCGTGAACTCCTGCAGCCCCTTGAGGTTGTCTGGGCTTGGGAACTCCTTGATTGAGGTGACCTTCATAGCGGCAAGCGTAGCTCCTTCAGCCATGACGGTATGGCCCAGGAACTGCATGGACTCTTTCCCGAAATGGCACTTAGCTGGGTTGATTGTGAGGCCTAAGTTGGCCAGTCGGGAGAAGAGGGTGTACAGGTGGGCCTTGTGTTGCGCCCGATCCCTGCTGGCAACCCGGATGTCATCCAAGTAACTGAAGATGAAATCCAAGTCCATGCTCACTGAGCCCATAAGATTGTGAAAGGTATGGGTGGCGTTCTTGAGCCCGAATGGCATGCAAAGGAATTCAAACAAGATGAAGGGGGTGATGATGGCCATCTTGGGATGTTCTCAGAGTGCACCGGGATTTGGTGATACCCGCGCACCAGGTCGACCTTGGAGAATACCCTCGCATCATGCAGGTTGGCCGTAAAGTCCTGGATGTGAGGGATGGGGTAATGGTCAGGTACTGTCGCCTCATTGAGCCATCTGTAGTCTCCACAGGGGCACCAGCTGCCAGAAACCTTTGGGGACAGGTGGAGGGGTGAGGCCCAAGGGCTATTGGAGTGCTGAATGATCCCCAGCTCTACCAAATGCGAAAACTCTTTCTTCGCCACCTGGAGCATATCTGGCGGGAGCCGGCGTGCCTTGGCATGGACCGGTGGACCTTGGGTGGGGATGTAATGGAACACCCCATGGTGAGGCAGCGGAGAACTGTGGCTTGAGGAGGGCCGGAAACTTGTCCAGGATATGCTGGAACTCATCCTTGGGCATGCTGATCATGGCCATCTGCAGCTGCTCTGTGGAGGAGGCATTGAGGTGGATGGCCTGAAGGTACGGGCATCTACCAAGTGCCTATCTTGAATGTCAACCAGGAGCCCGTGGGTGAGGAGGAAGTCGGCACCCAGGATGGCGGTCGGAAGGGACGAGATGGTGAACCCCCATGAGAACTTTTGCCGGCCGATCTGGAAGTGGATGGTATTGTCTCTATACATTTGGATCTCCGTTGCATTGGCCTCATGGAGGGGAGGTCCTCGAGGCCAGTTCCTGGACTCGATGGCCGTGGCCAGAATGACACTGATCTGTGCCCCAATGTCGATGAGGAAACATCGGTCACTGATTGAGTCCCACAGGTTGAGAAGGCTGTGTTCTTGACTAGCTGCTGCAGCCATTAACAGCGGCCAGCCTGCTCATTACCCTGGAACGAGCAGGGCCAATGACACTTCCGAGCCTTGGCTCCCCAGTGCTGGTGGTAGAAGCAGAGGCCCGGAGCAGATGCCTTGCTTCTGGTTATGCTCTTTGTGGTCCCTGCAGGAACTGGGTGTTCTACTGCAGCACTAGAGGAAGGCTTGGAGTGGTCATGCCTGTGACTCGCAACCTACTGGACTGCTGAGCTCTCCGGGAATTGCTTAAGCCATAGCTCTTGAGCCTTCTGAGTAACCTTCCTCGGGTCGGTAAAGCTCTCTTGGGCCAGTAGCGGCCAGATGTCCTCGGGCAGATGGTTGAGGAAAATGCGCTCGAAGAGTGGGCAGTTGATGTGATTACCCATGAGTGCGAGCATCTCATCCATTAGCTCAATCGGGGATCTGTCCCCCAAGGCATCGAGGTGTAGCATCCGAGTGGCACGCTTGCGCCTGGATAGTCCGAGGGAGCCCGTGAGCACCCGCTTGATGGTCCCGTATTTATCTTCTGCGGGAGGGTGTTGATCAAGGTGCAGCATGCGTTTGGCGGTGGCCTGGTCCAGGGCGGCAACCATATGGTAGAACCTGTTTGTGTCTGATGAAATCTGGCGGAGGTGAAACTGAGCCTCTGTGTGGCTGAACCAAGTCTCCGGCTCCTGAACCCAGAAGTCAGGGAGCTTGACGGCTATATCACTGATTGAAGGGTTGCTCATGTTGGGTTCAAAGCCGTTTGAACCTGTCGGGGTCACCAATTATAGCGGCAGCTACACTGCTAACTGAAATAACACACAACCAGACGGGTTGAGCTCAGTGAGCAGAACTGATTTATTGCAGGCTGCCTGGCTGGCCTTATACTCCCAGCCCGGACCTGGCTGAGAATCGCGCTGGAGGGACTGACGTCACCAGGGCGTCATGTGGGTCCCCAGGTGCAGGCTTCTGAGCTCGGTGTTGAGGTCGAAAGGGAAACACCCGATGGTGCCATTTTGGCCGGCTGCCCCGCCGCATGTGTTACAAGCAGGGCCGGTTCGCCTGCCTGATAGCATGCCACCCACATTAGTTTACTTACAGAAGAACCGTTCTCACTACTCTAGGTATCTTGTGGCAGATAAATCAACAAACTTAAGTGAAGTGCACAGTGAATAGACATTCAGTTATGAATAAAATGGAATATAGAATAGTACAGCCCAGAACAGGCCCTTCAGCCCATATCTCAGTGTTGAACAGGATACCCAAATAAATAAAGGGAATTATGGGTAGCCTTTGTCCTATTCGCCCAGCCCCTCAGTGCGTCTCCACAGATGCTGACCAATACATTGAGTGGAAATAACAGCATTTTCAATTTTTAAGAAATACAGCAATTTTACTCTTTTGTTTTATGCTCTTTTTAATGAAAAATATCTTGTGCTTTTGATTCATTCTGCTGTCTGTCAGGGCTAGTGGCAGAACATCGAGCACCATGGGTCGTGCGCTCAGCCCACTGTGTTCATGCTGCTGGCCCACAACTGCATCACCAGATCAAGCTCCAACAGTGTCATCAAGTTTGCAGATGACAAAACAGTAGATGGTCTAATCAGCAACAATGATTTCACTGCAGAGAAATAGTGGAAAATATCGTGAGATGGTGCGAGAGTAATTACCTGAGTGTCAATGTAAACAAGACGAAGGAGATGATTATGGAATTCAGGAACGACTACATCAACGTCTCTGTAGTGGACGGAGTGGAGAGCACCAAGTTCCTTGGACTTCACTTAACTAGTGACCTACCGAAGACACTCAACATCTCCTCACTTGTCAGGATGGCGCAACAGCAACTGCATTTCCTGATAAGACCAAATCAGCAAGGCTCGGTTACCATTATGCCAACCTTCTATAGGAGCTCTATTGAGATTGTCCTGACCGGCTGCATCACAGTGTGGTACAGTTGCTGTGGAGAAATGGATTGGAAGTCAATCCACAGGAGCATAAGAGTGACAGAGATGATCACTGGAGTCTCTCCCCATCCCCATCAACGTGGTCTACTGGGATTGTTGTCAGAAAAGGGCATGCAAAATCATTGAGGACCCCTTCCACCCTGCACACACCATTTTTCAGCTGCTCCCATCGGGGAAGAGACACAGGAGGATCAGAGCCAGCACCACCAGGCTGAGGAACAGCTTCTTCCCATGGGCAGTGAGAATGCTAAACAACCAAAGGAACTGCTCACACGAACCATCCGAGACTCTCATATGCACAAAATTTTTATTTATTGATTTGCATAGCTGAAATACTTGTCCTGCATGCAGTATGTATCGTATGTCATTGAGGACCGGAGAACACTGTTTCATTGGGTTGTACTTGCACAATCAGATGACAATAAACTTATCTTCATTGTAAAAGCAAAGAAGTTACATTGCAGCTGTATAAAACTTTAGTTTGGCCCACACTTGTATTGAGTAATGTGCAATTCTGTTCGCCCTATTACAGGAAAGATGCAGGAAAAGTTTGGAAAGGGTGCAGGAAAGTTTTATGTAGCCTGGATCAGGGTGCAGGAGCTATGCGCAGAGGGTTCGACAAACTTGCATTATTTTCTCTGGGGTATGAGAGGCTGAGCAGAGACCTGATGACAGAAGTATTGAAAGGGAAGATAGAAGTTTTTTTTTCTGATGGGAAAAATGCCACATACCAGAAGAGATGTATTTTAGGGCAGGGGGAAAAAGGTGAAGGAAGAGTTGAGTGGCAAGTTTTTTTTTCACCCAGAGGAAGGTGGGTGCTTGGAAAGGACTGCTAGGAGTGGTGGTGGTAACGTTTAAAAGGTATGCGGGAAATAGAGGGGTATCTATCAAGTAGACGCAGCAAAAGGACTCGTCTAAATTGGCATCGTGTTGGGTGGATCCACCGTGGGCTGAAGGGCTGCTGTACTGTTCGAGGCTTTGGGCGTCGCATGAAGTGAACGCTGGAGGGACACGTTCGTTTGCAGACGTTTGGGAAACAACGACCGTGAGCGCAACCACTCAGAGCTTTCAGCTGCTTTCATCTTCGGTACTACCCCCATGTCGGCGCCCATATTGCAATGAGACCAACTACAAGGAGCTGGCCTTGCCCGGCACACTAGCCGAAGGATACAAAAGATCACAATAGCCTGCATAAACACTATTTAATGTCATTCATACGCGATTGAAGAGATGGGCGGTGACTGAGTATTGCAGCAAAGTCTGAGCATTGTTAGGAGATTAAGGGAGGCTCAATGGACAGGAAGCTTCGTTTTAGGATGCTGACATTAAACATCCAGCACTGGCATTGTGAGCCTTGCCATCTATCCCGTGGGGTTTAGGATTAGAAAAAGAGAAAACAGAAGGGTGAAAAGACGCAGACGAATCCTGTTGCCCGCAATAGATCGGGAACAGAAAATGCATTGATTGCCCCGTCTGTCCAGGTCATCGGACTGTGAGCGGTAACCCGGCAGCGCAAAAATGAGGCCGCCGCTACTTCGCTTTAGCACGTTAACGCTGCATTAACGTTGCCTTTTCCCCGTTTTAACGACTGAGTGGACATTAATGCCTTTTTAATGTTCGGTTCAGTTTAGCTGTTGAAAATGGGGAAACGACGTAGATCTCAACGCGGTAAAGCGATTTGTCTTGCGTTTTTAAAAAAACTATTTTGAGCGCGAATCCACTTCTCCCTTCTTTCTCAAGGATTCGCGGCGACCTTTCAGAGTCGATGAAGCGTCCCGGGATGGACGAAGAAAAGGAGCTGTATGGTTGTTGGTTGGCCTGAGACCAAGGTTTCGCCCTCCCGCCCCCCACCCCAATTCTCCGTGCCCAGAAAGTACCCCGACACCGGAGTTGCTCATTCGTTTCCCCCCAACTACATCACAAATTCCTGTGATTAGTTCGGAAATAGAGAGAAAAACGTCAACATTCCGAAATACCGTCTGCTGTTTGAATCGCCCGACTCTGTCTTTCAAATTTAATGCAGCTCAGGACATCACACAAACTCCAGGGGTCCACCTGCACCTCCCGCTGCCCAGGGAAGGCCGTCAACATACCCCACCCCGGACACACTCTCTTCTCCAGCCTCCCATCGGAAAGGCGGCGCCGGAGTGTGAAAGCGCGCTGAAATACAGTGTCTTCTTTGCAGCCATCGGGCTCCTGAATGATCCCCTCAAAAATAGCTCTGGTGCTGCCCGAGCTTGCTACTAATTGATGTTTCTTTGCATGGTATCTCCGCGCTCTGTAAACTGGGCTCCATACGCCGCTGTGTTCATGTTGGAGATAACCTATCAGACTCCTTGCAGAAGAACCCTTCAATATATCCTCGGGCTTTTGTGATAAACAAACCAGAACTTGAACTGAACTCCACACTGAAGGCCGGAGCGCGAGGCTCACTAATGGTTCAGTATTGAGTAACCAAGGAACCCAGCAGGTCCCGCTAACGCTGACAAACCGGCTTGAGTTCCTGCAGCAAATCGTGCTTGGATTTAGATTCCATTAAAAAAAAAGTGTGACACCAACTCCAAAGTCATGCTGTTCAAATGGCACTGTGCGCCGACTCAACGTGCAGATGAAGCGACCTGTGGATGGGGGCGGCAGGACCACGCGGAAGCCCGTTGATCTGTTGGATTTGGCGCCCCTCCCGGGCACTGACCATCGTCAGCTCTCGCACAAAGTAATCAAAGATCCCAGTAATTTAATCATTGAAACCCTCACTCCAGAGACGACAGCAGTGTCAATAACACACTATGTCATTATCCGTTTGTATTTCGCATCGACAGTGTCAGATAAACAGAGTGGAAAATTAAGATTAAAAATATGGTAATTTCATTTCACTCAGCAGGATGCACTTACTGCCCCATTATGCTATTGATTACCTTTGAATTCAATTTCTGTTTGAATGCAAACTTTAATCTGTTTTCTTCCGAGCAATTCAACTCCCTGGGGGCTATTTGCAAGTAAGTAACCATTTAATCTGGCAAAGCAGTGCCCTAAATAAATTGTATAAATCAGCCAACTCTAACGCACCTCTGACTTCAGTTTCTTATTTTTGGCAATAGCTGCCTGATGCATCTTGTATATGGATAATTACAAAGTACAGAGTTTTAATACAGCAAATACGATATAAAAAAAAAGGTCGTGCGTAATGAGGATCCGTTTTTCAATTTCGGAATACCAATTCATGAACAGAGAAAGACTGAACAGACAGACTCAAAGCTCCAGCAACCTCACAGGGTACACTTGATAGACATCGTAATTACATGGTTAATTTCAGAAATTTACTCACGGGTTATGATTTAAAAGAAATCGTTGAGAGCTGACATTTCATTTTTTAAGAAGGTTCTTTATGTGAAATTAATCTGCTGTCTCGCAGCCGTAATTATTTCCCAGCAGAGGGATGAACGGGATGCAACGTTAAAGCTGATGCCTGGCCAAGGCAAACGAATGTTCGCATCAACCAACAATGTGTCTCTCCTGTTAGCTTTGGTTTGATTTTACAATGTGCATTGCAATACAATCCATTCCGAACCTAAGCACCGTAATGCTCATTTTTTATAATAAAAAGAAAACCAGCGTGGGCACAAATAGAGGGAGAGTTTACATGGAGTTTCCGGTAGAATTTAGGCATCAGTTTTAAAAGCAGAAGTTCCTCGTCCATACATTAGAATGGCCAATTCCTTAAACGAGTTGCACGACTGGTAACAGAAGTAAATAGAGAAAGTTCTGGGAAAACTAAAGCAGGTCAGGCAGATTGCGTCGGGAAAGTTAAGGTTTCAAGTCAATCGATCAGTTCGAATGCAAAATCCTCAATCTGAATCGTGAGCTTTATTTTCTCTTCACTGCATGACCTGGTGCGTATTACAGCCTTTTAATTTGGCTTTTATTTCAGATTACCGGCATCAGCTATTCTACGGGACAACGCATATATATTGCACATGTATTTAACATCCGGTGCTACCCATCACTGGTAACGAATGGCCCAAGAACCAACAGCGAATATTTACAAACACTCAATGGTCAGATCAGCATCTACGGTGAAGAAAACAGTTAACGTTTCAGATTGTTTGCCCTTCATTGGAACCGTGACTTTAATGTATTGATAGCTTGTGAAACACTTCGCGTCTCATTTAACGTCATCGCCAATGTTTTTATTTTAAAGTATGTTGATCGCTACTTGTGTGTGTGTGTGTGTGAGAGAGAGAGAGAGAGAGAGACGCCCACGATTTAATGCAGGGTTCCTGTCAGCAGTTCTCCCGAGCAAATGGCAGGTGATCACCTCTTCAGTTAAATTTATCTCGACTGCAGGAACACATAATAGTTCAATCTATCCTACATTGTAACATGTCCTACATATGGTTTCACATTAATTAACATATTTCTAATAGTTTTATGAAAATTATGCATTAGTTATGAGGAAAAGCATCTCATTTTATAAGTTATAATTATATAGTATCAAAACATGTCTTTAAATTGCGTTCATCAAATGTTTGTAGATCAAACCATCTGAGCCTCTCCGACCCTCACTAACGTGGAGTTTATAAAATTAACACATGTAAGAACTACTTCCCCTTGTTTTGAAACTGACACATTTGCGCCCGTATATGTTGGGCCACGTGATGCGAGAACTCATTTAAAGGTGTGAGTCATTAAATAACGATTATGAGAACGATGGAGTCGCCCTTCACCTGCAGTGTTTCAAAAGTTCTAGCAACAACAAATGCTTTAAAAATAGACGTTCCCAAAAGTCACACGAATTAGACTTCCTTGGATTTTAGCCCTGATATGTAGCTAATTACAAGCTTCAAAGGATATTTTCAAAACTTCATTATTCCATGAATCCATCACCTCAATTTTCAGCTAGAATTTGGACACTCTTTTGTGGTCTCACCTTGTTTTAAATTGCAGTGTTCAATGAAATAAAATGAAGCCAATAACGAGATGGTGTAAAATTCTTCAATTCTTGCTGAAACACTGCACGCTGCTCAATATTTTAAATTCGCTGGCATGCTTTGAGAGATCAATGGGATTTAGTAACAGCTGACAAAACGTAACATTGCCGGCGCGCCTTTGATCTGGAAAAGAATAAAATGTTTAGAGCATGGGTTATTCTCGGCGGGGAATGGTAAAAACATTGAATATATAGCGGACAGAGACTGGCTGGCGTTTCGAGAGCATGTCAGAGATATCGGGGACATCTGAAAGGAGAATTGGCGAAACTGCATACTCTGCGATTTGCCCTGTCCTCCGTTATCAGAAAGAAGGATATGAATGAAATGTCGGTTGCTCATCTTTACTCATTCCAGTAAATAAAATGGAGGGGATTAAGACACGCACAGGACATTACGTGTCCTTATTTCAAGACTGACAAGCCTTTAGAGCCTGTCTTCCAAATAGAATTCGAATTAACACTGTACTTAATTGCAATCGGAGCTACTCTAATGCCGTGCGAATTCACCTTCAGATATTGCGGCGCTAACCTGTCGTTTGAGATGGTTCAGCCTTGCAGGGTTTTTGCTATTTTTGGTTAGTGGGAATGAATAATTCAGAGTCAGACGATTGCAGTGGGTAAGTTAAACATAGTGATTTTTAACCTTTAAGCAAACATCTTAGATGTAGACCTGCCTAATCCCAGATTTTGTCAGCTTTCCATCCTCTCACAACCTTCAGTCATTTATCAGCTGTGCACACGTAGTAATCATACCGACCCATTTGGGTAATTTTTTTTTGCCTGTTTTCTAATGTTTTGGACTGTGTAACAATTTAACACGTACTCTACGGGGCGAACTTCAGTACTTGTAATTATGAGAGGCGTTTTCAAATGGGATCTTAGTGATGTACCTTTCTGTGCTGGTATTTCCTTTCACGTGAATTATACGGTGGACCACTCTACTTTGATTTGAATGTGATCCGCTCCTCAGCTGCCAGCAGCTCCGTAAAGTCGTTGGCCCGTTTATAAATGATGTTTCCTCATTTAATGGGCTCTCTCTGTCTGGGACCCCGAATTGCGAGCGCACGACCAGACAGGCAAAATCAAGAGACTTGAGCATCCCAGCACTTGGGAGAAAGAGGCAAGTAAGCATTCCATTTGTTTTCCAACATTAAAGTGATGAGAAAGGTAGAGTCATGGCTGTAAGTAAAACGGGTTCAAGATAACAAGGCGTCTCAAGACTGAGCATGGGTCGGCCTAGTGAAAATCTGCAGATGCTGGGGTCTCGTGTAATACGCAGACGTTCTGGAGAAACTCAGCGGGTTATGGAAAGTAAAAGTAATACTGGAGGAACTCAGCTGGTCTTTGAATGGCCGATACTTCTAAGATTATTGAGGTGCGTTGAGACTGCAGTCCAGCAGAAAGGAGGAGGAGAGGCAGAGGGATTGGACAACCAGGTGAGATGTTTATTATTGAATCCTTGCTTTAGTTGGAGCCCAGAGGCCAGCATGGGAGACTGGACTCATTGGAGGTTAGACGAGTGACAGTGGACTCTGCAGAAAGTAGAACAAGAAAGGTGGGCCAGAGGTGTTTTTAACAAGTCATAAATGTTTTTCAGTAACTGATGAAACTCAGGAGAGAGTGGATCACGTGATTTTATGGAGTTGGAAATAGATGGTTTTAGAAATGATGCACATAGCTCATTTCAGTTTTAGACATGTCTGAACGGTAGTTGTATCACTATTCCCATAAATTGAGTTTGCAAACCATGCCTGCTGTCAGATAATTATATGCAGACACATCGAGTTTTACAGCACAGAATCTTTAAATAAATTTATGACACAGATAGTAGGGCATTAAGAGTGATGAGTAAAAGGCAAGTATGTGGAGCTGCATCCCTGGCCAGAGCAGCCATGATCTTATTGAATGGCGGAGTAGGCTCAATTGGTCACATGTCCAACTCCTGAGAGGGTCAGATAATCTCTAAACCAAGGGTTGAGTTATTTCAGATGCAATAGAAAGGGATGTAAAAGAGGATCGGGGAGTAGCATTACTGATCCAAGAGAATGTCACAGTGGCACTTTGCACTTTCTGGAGGGGTCATTCAGTGAGACATCATGAGCAGAGCTCCAACACAAGTCGTGTGCAATCACTGTGAAAGCATCCTATAAGATCACTGAAAGATGTAAAAACAAGGAAATAGTTATCATGCATAATTTTAGTTTCCACAAAATTGATTGTGACTCACTTTGTGCCAAAAATTTCAGTGAAACAGAATTTGCCAGTGCATCCCGGAGATTTTCTTGAAGTAGTCTGCAGATAGTCCAATCAGAGAGGGGGCCATGCCTGACCTTGTACTGGAAAATGAGCCTGGCCAGGTGATTGAAGTTTCAGTAAAGGAGCATTTTGGTGATCATAATTCAGTTAGTTTTAAGATGGGTTTGATTATCTTCATCATATAAATTGAGAGTCATGATGTAGCTGTATAATACTTTTGTTAGACCACGTTACCTGGGCAGCGATACACGTCACACCAGATCCTAGCTGTGCTCTGAAATGTCCTCCTCATTTCTACCATCTGTTTCTTTTTTTCCCCATCAAACTTTCAATATCCTTTATCATGCTGCACTCCCTAATTTTGCCATTTTTGTCATACACATTTGTAACATGCTAGCTCCAGAACCTTATCAATTCTCTTTATTTAAAAAGAATACTTCCACTTCTCACCTGTCAGTTTACCCGGAAGCACCTCTTTTTCGCCATTGATATCAACTTTACCCCAACTCAAGTCCTAAGTAGAGGATCAACTTTGCCTCAGTCCATAACTACCTTGAAATCTACAGAATTATTGTCATTGTACCCAAAATTTCCCCCAACCTTTCCACTAGCTGCTCAGTTTTATTTCGTAATATGAGGAAATAATTTCCTAATATCCTTCCTTGCACTGAATCATTAAGCAAACTTGGATGTGTTACACAATATCCTTGGATTTATTATTCACATAAATTGTGAATAACTAAGAATTAATCTATTTGGCAATTTTCGTAACAGCCTGACAAATTGGAAAAGAAAATGTTTTTCCTCATCTCCATTATCTACATCCTAACACATTTACGTATTTTACTTTATGTAAGGCATACATAATATTTTAATGAAAAGTTTATTTTTAGATTCATTGATTGACTCTTTCGGAACAATACAGCAGAGGAACAGCCCTTCGGCCCATGATATCTGCGCTGATCGTTATACCACTCTAACTATTGGCATTAGCCTGAATCCCTCCACTCCCTCCCTGCCTGTTCAAGGCTTTCTAAATGGCTCTTAAAACATTGCTGTTTTGTCTGCCTCCACTGCATGCCCTGGCAATCTGTTCCAGGAACCTACCAGTCTATATTTAGAAAAAAAAACATACATCACTCTGAACCTATCCCTGACTCACTTTACAGCTCTGTTGTTCAGTATTTAACATTTTTTAAAGCTGTTTAAAGGACTATGACCTGTGATGGATTTGTGTTAATATTAATCTTTAAAGTTAAAATTCTATATATATTTTTAGTAACGTTATAGTGGGTTTGGATTCAGGGTCACACATGAACACCCATACATAAACCACTTGGAAAGCCGAAATATCTATTAAGCTATTGCTCTGCTGGAAGCTTGTTTGCTTAAAAAGACTGCAAAATTGCAAAGAATCATACAAGTCCTATGAATGTTCTCCATTAAGAACTTAAAACAATAGGTGTGCA
The DNA here is from genome assembly GCF_036971445.1 of Narcine bancroftii. Lineage (NCBI taxonomy): Eukaryota > Metazoa > Chordata > Chondrichthyes > Torpediniformes > Narcinidae > Narcine > Narcine bancroftii. The sequence continues at coordinate 75,575,492 of NC_091475.1, forward strand.
CACACATTGCCATTCTGCTGATTATGCTCACAGACAGACTAGAGTCCATTCATAATTCATACTTTTGAAGAAGGCATTATGAATTTCAAAGACAGAAATTATGTCAAGTGATGAGACATTTCGGCAAAACATATTATTGACCCAGAGACATTTTACAACCAGAAGATACCTGGCCATCCTGAAAGTCACACAGGATTGAAATGCAGTAACAAAAGGCAGCTTATGTTCTCCTTATGAAAAGGAGGCACACTGGAAAAGTGTTTTTTTTAAAGAATTTAGCCACTTCACTGTCTCTTTGGAAGAGGACAGATTCTACTGGGACCATTTTTGTTTGGTCACTTGATGTAGCCACTGTCTGTGATTGTGAAATCATTGTGGAAGAAAATAGCCACTTCACTGTCTCTTTGGAAAGGAGGACAGATTCATCGTGGGGGTACACAGATTCCAAAAATCTCCATGTAAGAGAGAGAAAATCGTTCATATGAAGAAACATTCCTCTGAAACAACTCTATAACTTTAAAATCATCTCTTGTATCACTTAAAATGTAATGGCTTGGGTTTTAACACACATTATATATACACACACATATAGGGGGTAAGTATAGAGTTAAGTTTAAAGTTAAGTAAGAAGTATTAAGTTATTAATAATAAAATGATTGTTTTTGAAAATACCATTGTCTGTGGTAAATTCCCATTGCTGCCGATCTAGTATGTAATAGACCACCCACCCTATTCATATCTCCCATCATTTTATAAACTTCAATCATGCCATCCTTCAACTTTTGAAATTCTTATGAAAATCCAAGTTTGTCCAGAGTTCATGCCTCCCAATCCAAGCAACATCCTGTGGAACTTCCTCCACACCTTCTCCAAAGCCTGTAATGTGGCAACCAGAATTGCCTGTCCTGTAATGTGGCAACCAGAATTGCACACAGAAGTCCAAATGTGGTCTAACTAAAGTTTTGTACAACTGCTACACGACTTTCCAATTTTTCTTTTCAGTGCTTCAACCAATGAAGAAAAATGTGCTGTATACCTTCTTCACTACCTCTTCGAGGGAGCTACGGACATATACCCCAAGACTCATCTGTACATCAATGTTCATCAGGGTTTTTCCAAATTTTGTGAAACACCAATGGTCACAGATCATTGAGTTGAGAAACATCCCTACAACCTTCTCTACCATGTCAATTTCGTAAGGAACTTACGAACTCACTAGGGACCTGACATGACTTGATGTGACAGCCTACCATGAATGATTTTATCGAACACTTTACCCTCATCAATGAAGACAACATCCATTGCCCTTCCCTCATCAAGTACTTTTGTTAATTGGTCAGGTTTGCAGCCAGACACTTCACTGGGCAAAATTGCACCAACTCTCCAAAATAAGTCTATGGGAATCAGCACTGGGACCGTTGTTACTTGACAAATATATAAATGATTCAGAGTAGAATGGAGGAGGACTAATAGTAAGTTGGCTGAAGACACAAAAATAGAATAGTTGATAACAAAGAGAGAGTTATGAAAGGCACAGTCATGGATCCGTTGGAAAGTTGGGCAGAAGTGCAGACAAGAGTTTTAGCCAGACAACTATGAGGTAAACCTCCTGGGGATATTAAATATCAGCAGGACACATGGATTCTAAAATTACCCCTCATAATGAGAGGAAAGAGAGTCAGAGAGTGGGGAGTCTGGAAACAAAAAGGCACAGGTTTAAGGAAAAAAGGAGACATTTTAAGGAAATCTAGATGGGAAGTTTTTACACAGATTGTGGTGAATATTTGGAACAAGCTGCCAGAGGAGATAGTGAAGGCAGATACAATTTCAATGTTAAACAATTCAGGCAGGTAGTTGGATAGGGAGTAGTGAGAGACAGGCTTAAATGTGGGGAAATGGGATTAGAGGCATCAAGGTTAGCATGCAAGAGTTGGATCAGATGGTCAGCTATGATGCACAAAATGACCAGAGGATCAACCATAGGAAAGTAAATGTAGCATCTCCAAATTTGCAAATGGCCCAAAGCTGTTGGGGAATCTGCGATGTGGGGAGGATACAAGGAAGCAGCAATGTGATTGAAAAATATGGCTGATTGGTCAGCCACAAAGAAAATTAGGGATATTATTGGATCTAAAGAGGAGGCTCCCAAATGATCAGAAAAAGCAACAGTCTGAGGATTGTAGCAAAAAGGAGAATTCAGTGAAGGTAGATGAGAGGATTCATTAAGAGGAGGAAGATGACTAAAATAAATTGAAAAATGAGGAAAACCTTTTTTTTAAAGCAGCATGCTGTTGAACTCTGGAATGCAGAGCATGCAGATGTGGTAAAAGTAGGTTCTGTGATTTTCAGGAAGTAATTGGATTTACAGCGTGGAAAGGTCTGCAAGACTATGAAGATGGAACTGGCAAGACTACAAAGATTGTTCTGGCAGAGGACTGGTGGAAACACAATGTGCTGAACGGTTTCCTTCTGTCTGCTGGATCCACATGTAGTTTTCCTGAAATAGAGGGGATTACATTGTGAGCACTGTATTGGGAGAAGTGTATATGAATTGCCGCTTCATCCTGAAGAACCTTTTGGGTCCCTGGATGATGGAAAGGGGTAAAGGTAGGTGTTACTTTTCCAGAACAGATTGCTGTCAGAAGAGTAATGGGTAGTTGAGATGGAAGAGTGAACTGGACAGTTGTGGTGGGAATGCTGAAAGGGAAGGACAATGTGTGTCTGAGGGGGAAAGTGGAGGTGCAGAAGGGGAAATCCTTGAGGCTTTGGCTTTGAACAGAGGATATGGTATCGGAAATGGTGAAACTTGATGGAGAGTCCTTTCACCTATAATAGGGAGGAAGCCTTAAGGGAAAAGGACAACATCTTAAAGGGCCTTGTGTGTAAAGTCTAATTAATAGGAACAGATACGGCTGAGAAGAGGTACGTTAGGAAGGAGACTTGAAAGAGGATCTGTTGGAGTGAACAGGGCCAAATGGAAATTCCATTGGAAAGACAAGCATGACTTCTTTAAGGATTCTACTTCCACACACATTCTCATTTCCAAACAATCCTGTAGAAGCAGCAGCAGTTTGCTTGGACTTTTGAAATTGAGAGTATTGTATTTGCAGTTAAGTATTCAAGAGTGACTCAGATTCCAATCACCTGTCACTTTAATTTTCTGTCCCATTCCCACTCTGACTTCTGTCTGCTTGAGTTGGATTATTTATTGTCATGTGCACAGAGATACAGTGAAAATTGTTTGTAATGCATGCTGTCCAGGCAAGACAACCCACACCCAACTACAGCAGGTAATGAAATAATAAAACAAAAATACAGGATGCAGTGTTAGATTAAGTCAAAAAATGCAGAGCCCAATGCTACAATGGGTTTTGAGAATAGAGAAGCATTTCTAATGATTGGTAAATTAACACTAGCTACTGAGCTCAGGAACATACCCTTCAGCCCACGTTTGTGCTGAACATAACGTCCAAATCAAACTAAAACTCTCCATCCCTTCACATTCTAGAAGCCTTTTCAATGTTACCATTGTATTTGCTTCCATCACTACTGCTGGCAGCCTATTCCAAATGCCCACTACTCTCTGTGTAAAATATTTTCCCGCACATCACCTTTCCCTGACCTTAATCATATGCCCTCTTGTGTGAGATACCTTTACCCTAGGGAAAAGATTCTGATTGTTCATCCTATCGATGCCTCTCTCGATTTTATACACCTCTATCAGGTTGTTCCTCAGCCAGAGGAAACAGCACAATTTTGTCCAATCTCTCCCCATAACTCAAACCCTCAAAACTAGGCAACATCCTCGTAATCTCTTCTGTACCCTTTCCAAAGACTCCACATCTTTCCGTCAATGGGACAACCAGAATTGCACATAGTACTCTAAGTGTGGCCTGACAAAGTTTGGAGAAAATAATATAAGAGAAAATGTTCATTTTGTTTTTCTTTAAAAAGCATTTAAAAGTTTAATGATTGCAACAGAATATAAATTCTTTCATACAAGATTTTCTAAATTCAATTTTTACAACACACTTCCAGATGATGATCAGTTTACGATTAAGCTGTACTCTACTTCATAATATTCCACACAAGGAAAAAAAAACAAAGATGTAATTACCACTTGGCCATTATGATTTAAACAAAAATAGATGGAATTCATTATGGATATTTATGTAACCTAGTTTGATTAAGAATGGACTCATTCACAATTACGTTCAACTCCTATTCAATTTTAACATATCAATAATTTGTAGATTGTGGTTCTTTATGAATGCAGCAAAAAAAATCTAATAAATCAATGGAGTTTGGATGAATTCTGTTTAAAAATACATAACAAATAATTTTGCACTGCTCTGTGAATAGAAGGAAAATTGAGGTGAGTTAGCTTGGGTATAACTGATTATGTCCAGCTCAGTCCAAGTATGTAAAGTCCAGCATTCATGACCCTGTCCGCAACGTAAGTATTGACAAAGTTTCAACATTTTAAACATTTGAAAATAGTCTCCAGATATTTTTTCAGTAATTTACCAATTGCTCTGAATATTAATGTTCAAATATATACTGTACTTCATTTATTTTCACTGCACACCATCAATATCAAACCCATACTATGGCCTAACATATTTGGATGCCTAGTAACCCTGAGTAAAGAAAGCAGACAGCCCTCTACTGGACTTCTAAGAAAACCAATTCAACAGCGTAAGACTTCTATGGAAAGATATTGATGGATTCATAATAATTTAAATTGAAGGCATTGGAATTTAAACTGCTGATATTAAGTAGCAGTTAAATGCTACTTAATAACTGTTTACAAGAATATGAAATTGTAACAAGGAAAATATGATGTAGTTCAAGTATTAACTGAACAATTATATTCCATTTAAACAGAGTTAAAACAAACCTCTAGTTTTCAAACAAAAAAGCCTGCTGGACGAACTCACTGGGTTGAGCAGCATCAATGAGAGAATGGTCAACATTTGGGGCTGGATCCCGTCATCTTGAAATGTTGCGGATTCCAGCGCAAAACAATGACCTTTCCTTTTCTCCCACTGATGCTGCTTGACCCACTGAGTCTCTTCAGCAGACTTTGATGCTCCAGATTCCAGCATCAGCAGTATCTCACTTTGAAAGATTATGATGAAGATTTGTGGTTTAGAATTGCTTCAACCCTCTTCTCATCATTAGTACCTAAAAAAAAATCAAACTTACTGAAGATAAAAAAAGACATTTGTACAGCTTTGGTAAAATTTTCTATAACTATTAAGGCATTGCAAATTTCAAACTACAGTGAGCCATTCTTTTTGAAAGACTAAACAAGTAAATTTAATTGCTTTATTTGGGGTGGCACGGTTGGCATAGCAATTAGCACAACCCCTTTATAGCTCCAGTGATCGGGATCAGGGTTTGAATCCCACACTGTCTGTAAGGAGCTGATACCTTCTCCCTGTGTCTGCTTGGATTTTCCCCGGGGGCTCCTCCTACTGTTCAAAATGTACTGGGGGGTGTAGATTAATTGGGTGTAAATTGGACGGCATGACTCGTGGGCCAAAATGACCTGTTACTGTGCTGTATGTCTAAACTTAAATTTAAAAGTAATATTTAAAAATTGCATTGGTTTTCAATTCAGTTGAAATTAACATTTTCAAAATGATATGATATAAAGTTACTTTTTCCAATACCAAATAAAATCAAACCTGTAATTATAGGGTCGTGATACAGTTAATATGCCAATTAAACACCATGAAAAACTGCCAATAAAGAACAAATATGAACATTGCAGTTAGGTTTTCACATCTTGTGACAGAAGCTCTGAACTAGGGCAGACAAGAGGTTAAAATAACAGTAAAATATCCACAGTCTGCAAGAATTCTGAATTAATGGACAAGATGGAAGGAATGGATTGTAAATGCACTGTTTGATCCGGGCATAACAATTTGAGGAGGAGGTCAGTTCAGTGGCAATCTCAAGCACATTCAATACAAACCTGACTTTGATTACCCAGTCCATCACAAAGTCACCATATATTTCAAGTTGTTGAAGTTGAAATTTGCTTGCTTCCCTAAATTTGAGTTTTTTCTCTGTAATTTAAGAATCCGATTTTACCTTTTTGAAGGGTGATGTTGATTTTTAGACAATAGTATAAATGCATCCTGCTTTGTGACCTCAAGTTCAAATTTTACAGAGCTAAATGTTGCAGTCTTTCTTCTGCTCATAGTGAAGTCTCAAAGACAATATTATTGGGGTGTAACATGGCTGAACTATTGGTTTCCATTTGGTTTGTTGGCGTTCCTTCTAAAGACTTCCTTTTCAAGTGCACCTGCCAAAAGGAAAAAAAAATCACATTCCTAAATGTGTGTATTAAATAAAATTAATAACAATAAAATTGTTGCATTTATAAGACCAGTATTTTCTTATTTTTGTTACATAGAAAAGCCTCTGCTTAAAACAAATTTTCTAAATTCAATCTGCACGAGAAAAAAAGGATACTTTCTTTGTATATTTCACTCAATTAATAATGTATTTCATGTCAAAATAACCTCAATGTTACATCTTAATTATGCTCAGGATACTCTACTTGGCCTCAACACTATTGACATGATATTCAGTATTTCCATCACAGTTGAATTTTGCCGTGGTATGATTTACAAAATCCATTGCAAGATCTCATCAAGGCTTCTTTGATAGCACCCCTTAAACTCCGTCACTTGCAAAGACAAATGCTGGGAAACATTCAACATCTTACAACTCTCTATCTATCAGCAATGTGGAAGACCTTTCACACAAGGTCATTTTCTTTTTCAAGGACTGCAGCAGTTTAAGAGGACGACACTATACTTTTTGATCAGCAAGAATGAAATTTGATCTAAGCTCAAATAGTGCATGGGCTGTGCTCCTCCCAACATCAGTTTATTAAATGACAAAGCTTCAAATAGTTTTATAAAAGTGTGCATCAGTGGAAGCTGCTAAGTTTCTGTAGAAATTCTGATTTCTACAGAAATGTTTCTTGTTATACAAGAATTGAATAAGAGATGTTATTTGAACAGGGAAAGTAATTGGCTAACTGTGACTTAAATGTGCAAATCATGTTGGTGATTTTAATCTTAAAATATTTAGTCAGGACACTTCCTGGATATTCATCTGCACCTATTTGCCATTCCTTGCCTTTTTTATTAGTGTTCCTGTAATCCAGGGCCCCCCAAACATTACAGACCGTCAACCCTTTCAGGGACTACATGGCCACTCATTGACCCCCTGGCATGGAATTCCGGTGCTGGACTTGGGGGTGGAGGGGGAAGGCTGGACATGGTGGGGGAGGGCTAGATGGGAGGGGGGGGAATGGTGGAGGAGGCGCTATTTTAAATAAACTCCCTTTCCCTCCCCCCCACTTGTATTTATCGACCACCTGGATGGTCCCATCAACCCCTGGGGGTCAATATCAGCCACTTTGAGGATACCTTCAGTAATCCATAAAAAGGTTAAAAATCAGATTTACAGTGGATTATCTCAGAATTAAAAAGATGAATGGATTTAAGATGGATTTCAAAATCACAAATCTACCACAATCATTGTAATGAAATAAAAAACACACAATAAGATGAGGTTTTCAATGTGAAGTGACTGGTGTAGAGGGAATGAGTAGACACAGAGGCCAATTCACTCAACTCTTCACTCTTCCTCAACTTATAAATAACTGTATATGTTAAAATTAAAGATAGGTTTATGTATCGTGGTTCCTAGTAGAAAGTGAGGTGAAAGGATAATAAATTTAAGATTTAACGTTACTTAGCAATTCTTTGACCTATATTGTCTTCATATGCAGGTTTCCATTTAAAAAAAATCAAACCAGTTAATTTATTCTGCATCCTTCAATACACTCTGATTAAACCGGACAAATTAAATGGAACACAAAACATTGAACAAAGTAAAAATAATAATATTAAAGTTGGTTTACAGTTTAGACATAGAACAAAAAAAAAATCTGTACATATATAAACATCCAACTTATAACAAGACACACTTAAACATTCACAACCGTTTGGATGAGAACAATTGCAAAAATATTTATTTTAATTATTCTCATTTAGGTAAAAAATTCAAATTTTTTTGGTTTTATCCAAATGCCAGGAATATCTTCTTTAAGGAATGTACGTTTATGTGGTGATAATCAGTTGGTGTTGTATCTGGTTTGGTTTGAAGATTGTTCTATTGTGTGCTAATTTGATTTACACTTGCAGTTATTCTTTTTGAATTGACTAATTAACCTGCAGCTATCTGCATAGTAAACCAGGGACAAGTCCATACTTCGTTATTTCCTGAGTTAACATGAGAAGCTGCTATGCTTCTCTATAAAATGAGTTTATTTCAACTGCAGTTCAACCTTCACAAAGTACTTTGCACTGTGGCTGTCTCACAGAAATATGATTTTAAAACTCTTATTTAATTTCCTACCATATGGAGACAAAAGGAAAAAGCCTGCTGGACTTGTGTACAGTATTTGGAACTAATGACTTACAAAGTCTACATCCTTGAGTTATATCATGGAACCAAGAGAGCAAATTCCTTATTATTCTATGTGGGGGGGGGGGGGGGGGGGGGGCGGGGAATAGACATCAAGGAAGTTGGCTGACTGGAAATTAATCTCTGGCTGGAAGTACTAATTGTGCTGTGCAGTCACAACAGCAGATTTTATTTTCACTTTAAAGCTCATTCGATTGATTTGATTAGGGATTTTTTTTCAGTTTGTATTAATGCACTAGACACAAGATTTCAAGCAACTCTTCCCAAGCCCTTGTGCAAAAATGCTGAAAACATCCCAAGTACATCTTGAATGCTTGATCAGGTCTAGGTAAAACTGGTAAATAATTTTCTCATTTACCACACAATGTAGCAAGCCTTTATTCTTCTTCATATCCCTGAGATGCATGGCTCTCATTGTTTATACAACTACTTAGAAAAGTAAGGCAGAGAATTTAAAGCATATGCATTAACATTTTTCATTGCACAGAAATTGTAACAATCATTGATCATACACGCTGATACATTTTAATGCTTTATCAATATCAAATAGTATGAAGTATTGCAATGATAAGTTAAATCATTTTGCTGTTAAAATTGAAAGATAAATGAAAAGCGGGGTAACAAAAGGCAAGTAAATCTAGTTCCTGCACAAGGATTTCTCATTTTCTAACATGAAATGAACAAAATAGGTTTGGACAGTAATATCAGATTAGAACCAGTACATTGTCAGAAGCATGACTGACAAGTGTAGATACTTCACTTAAATCTCTGCATTGAATTTGTTGCGTAAAGCAATTTTTTTGAGTTGGTAAATCAGAACGATGAAGAGAAGCATTACAATAAAAAAAGCAGTATGACAATGACTAAACCAAGCAACATTCTCAACATGTAAAAAAGTGATACTGAAGTAATAAGGTAGTCATATGTTGAGCCTTTCAACTGTTATAGTCTATCAAATTCTACTTGTGCTGAGGCAGATGTAGGTCTTCCGATAAACGCAAAACCTGACTAAAAAGGAAATGAAATGCTATCAGTTCTCACTGTTCTTTAATGGTCACATTCTAGCCATTTTTCACACTTCCTTGGCAACTCTCTTCTTTGACAAGTAAACAGAATACAAATGAATTGACGCCAAGGCGACTTCAGCTTTATCTGGAATGTTATTCAAGAGAAAGAATACAATTATAAAATAGAATCTTTTTCTCTGGATCTTAAAGTGCAGTCAGTTTAAAAAAAATGACGATCAAATCCTAGAATTAATTTGATCTGTTTGTACTGGCCACCATTCATATAGCTTGAACTGCAGATAATGTTTAAACTTTATATCAAGGGCTTTTCTCAAAGAGAAGTGCCATTCTACAACAATTTTTAAGAGTGAAATTACTTTGGTTATCTAAGGAATACTGCAGGTAACGGCAGCTTGAAATACTGACATTTTCTCTCACTGTCAATGCTTGCTATTTATTAGAACGCTGAAAAAAATCCAAGAGCTGCAGATCCTGTGCTGGCATAATGAGCTGTCCATCCAATTATGAGAACAAGTTGTTCGGCTTTCATTTCTGACCACTTTCATTTCTGGTCATTTCTGTCCACATGCATCCAACCAAACCCAGACTTGTCAGCACCTGACATCAAAATATGCAAATATTCTCCTGGGATGAGAACATTACAGAGGGGACCATCCTCATAATTAACTAAGTTTGTGAAAACTCAATCACTTGAGGTATTGACCTCAATCTCTCCACAAAGACCCATCACAATCTGTAAAGGGGCTTACTGTAAATAAGGTAAACAACTGGATAAGGCACCACTCCCCAAAATTTCTCGATAAGTTGATGACAAAGGATTCCATCCCTTCTCAAAATTGCTCAACTAAGTCATGGAACATGGATTTATTGGACAAGCATGGCAAGAAACAAAATTAAACCACATTGTACACAAATCTGATAAGCCAACCATGATTCAGGAAGCTACAGACCAATGTCCATGTCATGTACAAGCTATAATCTTGCACTTTGGTGAACCTTCTAACGGATGTTCCTGCTCAGTGTTAGGGTGACTGTTTTAACGCCAACATTTTTCTTGGCTGATATTTCTAATGACACCCATCACTCTTTACAGAGGTACTTTACTTTTCTTTTCACTGTCATATCAAGGTTGTAGATTTATTGTATATTTCAGTGTATAAGTCGACCTTCAGATAAGTCAGATCCTCATTTTCAGCCTCATTTTCTTGGTTTTATCATATATCGGGCATATGTCAACCCCCCCACCCCCAAAATCACATTGACTGAGCAATTGGGCATTGCCTTCAGAAAAATGACAAAAGTAAGTAGTTGGGTTCTTTTTTGGTGTTTCATGGTCTTGTCTTATACGCCAAATCTACATTGAGCGTTTTTTTTAGTTGAATTTAAGGATTCACTTCTGTATCTGGCGTACAAGTCGACCCCTGATTTTTGAGTGCTCTTTGAGGGTTTCAAGACTCCATTTATATGCCGAAATATACAGTATTTAGAAGTGAGTTGCAGTCATGCCCACTTTTTTAACTCTGACAGAGACTTCAATGTTAACAAATGAAAAATTAGAGATTTTTAATATTAGTCTAATTTTTAAGAAAAACCTAGAAAATTTTAGAAGAACATTCCAAACTTCAAGAGGTCAGCACCAATGGTACAAACTACCAGTTTTAATAGCTCGTTCTGATTACATGAACAAATTTGCAGAATTTGGTAATTACGTTAAACATCTTAAAGGTAAAAAAAAATCAATTGTGTGAATCACATCATGAACAGTTTAAAAAAATTGAACACATGCTTTGTGCATTAACCATAAGTTGATACTTTTGACGACATTTAATCAATTGTGCACATCACACTGTGGTTTCAGTATGCTGTACCAGATAATACCCTCTGGACTTGAGACAAAAAAATCCATTTCAAACCCAGTAGTAATGGAAGAGGACAGGTCTAAGGACAGGGTTGAGTATTAAGGGGCATTCAATACAAATGTTCTCTCTCCTGTTATCTGTGTGATTATTTTTAAAAAAAATATGTGTATTTTGATGATTCCATGGCTTATTGCAAATGCAGAACTAGCCTTTTAACAGTTGGATCAAAGAAACTGTCAGAAAAGAAAAATTGCTTAGAACAAACAATTCAAATCTAGTGAATTTCATGCTACTTTGAAAGGAGTTGTGCTGTAAGATTGATTAGCTTATTGATTTAAAAACAAGTATGAAAAGGCCTACAGTTAATCTTCACATGTAATTTTGCATTTGTACGGGAAATGCAAACAGACAATGAGCTTTCATACCTCTTTGGCTATCTTAGTCAGAGTTAGTGCTTCGGTCTTGCCCAGGTGTTGTACCATTTTGCAGAAGAAACCATTTTTGTTCTCAAGAAGAATGTATGGTTCCCCATACTCTGCAACTCTTCCTTTCTCCAATACCTATGGAAAACATTCACAGCTGAAACACTCAGGTTGCATTGTCAACCAAAAAATTCTCAATTTCCTTGTGAATCCAGCTGGTAGTTTATAAAATTTTAAATGAAAACAGAAAGAGAGAATGGTCTAGACCTGGAGAAACACAACATTGAAGATGTTGAAAGCTTGAGCAAACAATGAGAAGCTGGAGGGACTCAGCATTCAAGCACCACCCATGGAGAGAGATTGTCAGCAAATGTTTTGGGTTGGCTCCCCCTATCGAGTCTTTATCGATCAAGGATACTGGTGACTGTTTCTTGTTTTACTCAGTTTCAATCCGGATTTGAAATGTTAAACATAACTGTCTGAAACCTTTAACACTTTGCAATGCCTTTTTCAATGCATCACAGAGGTTTTCAGAGTAGAGTACAATTTTGCAGTTTTTATGTCGGAATCCAATCCCCATTTTAAGTGGCGCGGGACAAAATTGCATTATATGGATTTCAATCAGAATAGTCATTGGTCAGTCACAGAAATAGTCTTTCAATGTTTAATGTTACAAGTCCAGAGGACGCCAAAACCCAGCAGCAATAGATATGCACCACGACAAAGGATTACATAAACAAAAGTTGCTTTTAATTATCTTTGAACATGAAAATAGAATCAAACTTTAACTTCTCTCTATTGACTCACTTAACCTACTTAACCCCCTTCTAATTCTAAGCGCACATGTGTGTAATGTGTATGTAAGTTCAGCAAAGTTTTTTGGTTCACAGTCCAATCTCACTGGTTGCAGGCAATTCTTGTACTGTGCACAGAAGTTAACATTAATAAAGTTCACCAGGCTTTGGTGCTTAACAGGTAAATGGTTACCATGCAGAAAGGTTCTTGTTGGTTTTCAGAGAGAGAGAGTTTTTCTTGTTCCAGAACTGATTATTTTTTAATCAGCCACTCCAGTGTCTTGATGACAAAACTTGCTCCCTTCAGGGTTCTCCGGGTGATAACCTCTTTCTTTCAGGTCACCACAGAGTTCTTTTCTGTTTTTCCTATTCCAAGGGAAACACTGGACAGCCAGTCCTCTCTTTTGATCAGGCCGTCTTCAAAAGCTTGCCAGCTTGTCCCTCTGGAACCGATGTCTGTGCCTCTCCCCCACCCCCCCCCCCCCACACCCCCACCCCTCTCTCTCCCTCCAACTCTGAGAGCAAAGCTTGTTTTTTTCTGCTCTCTGCCTGCAAAGATCACATGACCTTCCAGACAGTAAATTCTCTTTTCCAGACACAGCTGCTACTGCCTGTTGTTACATTTGTTGCCTTCTGCAAGTAACAGTCCATCATGAGTCTGAGTACTCTTGCAAAAGCTCCTGCAAGAATTCTGTTTTACAGTGTTTGTGTGTGACCTGCTCTAACAAACCTTTCCCAATTTATCTCCCAAACACCTCGACCTACTCTGTCACATTAACGTGCACCAGCATGATTTAAAGGGACACAAACATTTGGTTCAAACTTCTGCAGAATGCATTGGGGACCAACTTCTGATTCCTATGGACAATGGAAACTTTAAATGTTGTCCAGTAATTTTTATACTCACTTACCAGATCAAGTGACTCCCAGCAAGGCCAGTGTTTATTTCCTATCCATAACTGTCCTTGACAGAATGGCAGTGAGCCATAACAATGAACCACAGCTGTCCTACAGGTGAACATTCTCCTCTCTGCTAATGGACAGGAAGTCCCAGGGCTTACTAGTTATAATATGATTTAAAAAAACCCCACTAAAGGTTAGTGAGAGTTATTGGCACTGCCCCCATCCAGGGAGTGGTGATTACTCATGAGAGTGCTGATGTGTGTCTTGCTGATGATGGAAGAAACCTTGGCACCCACTGCAAGATACCCTGTGTCTAATCTACTCCTGTAGACCTGTCCTCCTATCAGGGCATTGATGGTCAGGGATTCAAGTAGGTGGCAGATTCTCTCTTCTTTGAAACATCTTCATGATATGAATGCTACTTGCTACTTATTAGTTCCTGTCTGGATATTCTCTTGCTCTGCAGGCTGTTTCATTTGCTGATTCACCCTGGTAGATAAGGCTTTCAGAATTTGACCAGTCTGTAGTAGTGCCATCACACCATTCTTGGTGACAGGCACTGAAGTTCCAAGCATACCTGCAATGCCCTGCTGCTCCTTCCGACTGTTGTTCAACATGGAGGCATTGGTTCATCAATTGAGGGAGATAATTAGAAGGAGGTGACCTTGTCCATGTTGGACCTGATGTCATAAAAATTTTCAGGCTTCAGAAAGATCCAGGATGTGAGTGTACTTTGGCATCACTTCAGAATCTAGGGATCTTCCATGAATCATATCATTCCTGGATGACAATGCAAAAGAGGGCTACATTTTGGGCAATTAGGACTACCCCATCCTTCTTTAGCTTTGAATTCTATCTGTGCTCCAGAACTGCCGCTCTTCTACCATTCTCATAGCCAATTGGTCACAAGAATCCAGTTGAAAACTCTACGAGTCTCTTCACAATGCGATTCCAGTATGTGCACTAGTCTGGAGGTATTCTGCAGCAACCACCAGATAGTGTTTGCCATTGAACTTGGCCAACCAAAGTTGCTGAAAGCCATCAGCAAAAAGAAGCTGGAGAAGGAGGAAGATGGGGAGGCACCATTGTATGAAGATCACAGCATAGAAGGGAGATTGTCTCTCTGCCATAAAGTCAGGGACTTTAATTGTATTGTGTACTTTACTTCTGCATTTTTGTTACCAATGAATGATCATGTATTTTGTGGATATTTCTCTGTATATTTTAATGGCATTTAATTTTAGAATTGTTTTCTGTTGTGTTTGGGAGTTTGACATTTTGTATCATTTGTATTGATGGAATCTCACTAAAATCTAGTGTGCTAGAACAAGAGTCAAGCAGAGAGTGAAGACAATATTTAAGATTACTGGCCATAACATATGCTCCCATATGATATGGAGCGCTGAAGAGACTGGTGCTGGGATCACAACTTTTCACAATACACATGAATGATTAAGAGGTGCATCTACCCTTGCTAATGACACTAAATTAAGTGGAAAATTGAGAGTCTGAAGAGAGGTACAAATGTGAGTGAGCAAGAGTATAGGAGTGTAATATTAGTAAATATGACATCATCCACTTTGGAAACAAGATTGGACAAGCTTGCTGTAGTGCAGAGAGACCTGGGAGAGCTTATGCATGAATTACAAGAAGTTATATTTCAAGCAAGGAAATTGGGTTAGTGGTCTTCATTGCTAAGGGATCAAACTCATTCAGGGAAGTTCTATTGGAAATAGGTGAGCCAGCACCCACAGTTTTGTGTGCAATTCAGGGCTTCTTACTTGAGGAAGAATATACATACTGGCTTTGGAGGCAGAGCAGAGAAAGTTCACCAGGTTGATTCCAGAAATGAAGGGGTCAATTCATGAACAGATTGAGTGGTTTGGAACTAAAGTATTCTTATGGAGTTTAAAAGTATGACTGGGAATCTTATCAATACATAAAATTAGAAACAGGAAGGTTGTTTTCACAGGCAGGCGAGACTAGAACTAGGGAACATAGCCTCAAGATTCAGTGAGAATATCTAAGACAGTGGTAGGTATGTGGAATGACCTGCTAGGGAAAGAGGTACAGGTTAACTATAATAGTTAAAAGATAGTTGGACAAGTTCATTAGTAGGAGAGGTTTAGAGGGATATGGGCCAAATATAGGCAAATGGGACCAATTTGGGCAGTGTGGACAGGTTGGGTCGAAGACCCTGTTTTCACGCTTTATAATTGCAAATTGATTATGTTAATTTATTGATAAATTTGTTTCATCAAACTCACAGCCACATTATGTTTTTATATCTGTTTTCCTCATGTTCTCTCTCCACTCAGCATCCACAAACTCTACCATTTAGGGCAATGTAAATTCATTTAATGCAAGTTACAATAATGCGGATACCATGACAGGTTGTAGGAGAAAGAGAAGTTGCATCACCCTTGCAAGTGAACAGGTCCACAAAAGAACATTTTTAGTGTTCTGTTGCTCATACTTTCAACATTCTATTTTCCAGCAATATCTCCAAAATCCAATAATCATAAGTGAGATGATATGTTTAAAATTACGAAATCACAACAGTACAGAAAAAAAGTCATTTGCTCCGGTTTTGGAGCAAGCTTTCTGTTCAAATACCCCAAATTAGTTCAGACTTAAATTTCAAAGATAGGGACAATGAAATATCATGAGATTAAAAAGACCCAAATTTTGGATATACAATTGAGTTTTTCAAAATATTTAATGATATTCTGAGTCCTTACTTATGCAAAGTTTTTATTGATTCCTTTCCTTCTGGAACTATGCCTAAAACTTTTCATTGACTCCCAAAAAATATAAGGATCTGTCTGAATGTACTTATGAACTGATCTCATTATTAAATAGAGATTTTTAAATTCTTTCCAAGATTTTGTCCAATAGACTTGAGAATATCTTGCTAAAATTATCTCAAAAGATCAAACTTGGTTTATTAAGAATAGATACTCTAATTTTAATATTAGAAGATTATTGAACATTATTTATTCCATTCCATCCAAATTACTAGAATGTGTTGTTTCACTTGATGCTGAAAAAGCTTTTGACAGAATGGAATGGCCTTATTTGTGCAAGGTTTTGGGAAGATTCAAATTGGGTCCTGGATTTATCTCTTGGATCAAGCTAATTTATCAAGCTCCTATTGCAGCAGTTATTACTAATAACTATAAATCTCCTTATATGAGGTTACATAGGGATATGCATCAAGGTTGTCCTCTTAGTCCCTTATTATTCAACCCTACTTTGGACACCTTAACAATTGCTCTAAGAGATTCTACTATTATCCATGGGATCCAGAGAGGGGAGAGAGTTCATAAGGTTTCTTTATAAATGTTATCTTTTCTTATTGAATTTAGTATATTTTCAGGATATAAATTAAATTTAAATAAAGGTGATCTTTTTTCCTGTTAGTAATCATTTACGTTTATATGATCAATTACATTTTAAAGTTGTTAAAATCAATTTACGTATCTCGATATAAAAATTACAAAATAATTTAAGGATTTATACAAATATAATTATCTCCCTTTGATTATGCTAAACAAATATTATCAAAATGGGCACCATTGACCTTGTTATTAGTAGGTCAAATTAATGCAATTAAAATGATAATCTTACTGAAATTCTTAAATACATTTAAAGCTATTCCAACTTTCATCCCTAAAGCATTATTTGACAAATTAGATTCTAAAATATCATCTTATATATGGAATAATAAAAGCCCTACCTTGGATAAACCATCACTACAGAAAACTAAAAAAGATGGTGGCATGGGCATTACCAAATTTCAGGTTTTATTACATACGATACATTGCGTTTTGGACTTATTATCTGAGATGCATGATTGTCCTTTATGGGTGGAATTGGAGAAGAATTTGGTTAAAGGATACTCTTTAACTTCTCTGTTAGGAACTTCTCTCCCCTTTGCATTATCTAAAGTACATAAACAAGATTTTAATCTAATTCTCAGACATATATTAATAATTTGGTTGCAGCGAACAAAGACACAGTATTCGATGTGTGTCAGTTTAACTGATTTTACTGGAAGTCCTATGTGAACTTATAAGCACAACCTCCATAATACTTTGCTGTCCCCAAGATGCCAGGCCTCCAGGCTGGCAAAGCTCCCAGTGTTTCGGGGTTCTCAGCCCCGCATAAGCCTGCACCTCTGTAACCTGGTTTGCTTGCGGATCGGCTCAGCCAGCTACATGGCTTCAATTTTGTAAGTTTTTTGATTTAAACAATTTTGTTTTGTCCAGTAAAATTTATTTCAATTATCTTTTAAGTCATCATCTGACCAAGCTTTTGCCCTAAGGATAGATAAAGGAATAATAACCTCTCTTGATATATTTAAGGGAAATTGTTTAATGTCATTTGATCAATAAGCTGAAAAGTTCCATTTGCCTAATACACATCTTCTTAGATATTTTCAAATTAGGAGTTTTCTACACTCTTTTCTGCCATATTTTCCATTTGCCTTTTCAACTAATTTGATTGATACTCTTCTTCAATTAAATCCCTCCCAAAAAGGATTGCTAGCTAATATTTATAACAGCTTACTTAATTTATGTCCTATATCCAATGATAAAATTCATGGTGCTTGGGAACTGAAATCTGAGCAGCTACTTTCTGATGATTTATGGGAAAGAATTTTTCGACTTGTCAATATTCCTTCAATTTGTGCCCACCACTCTTTGATTCAGTTCAAGGTAGTGCATAGGGCACATATGTCTAAGGACAGATTGTCCCGCATTTGTCCTGATTTAAGTCGTATTTGTGATAGGTGTAAATCCAAAGAGGCCACTTTGATTCATATGTTTTGGTCCTGTACAAAGTTAGATAATTTTTGGCAAGGTGTTTTTGAAAATTTAGCTAAGGTGTTGGACCTAGATTTACAGCCAAAGTTACGCACAGCTATTTTTGGGATCACAGTATTGGGATCAGGCTTTGCACCTGCTTCAGCCCAAAGGATAGTGGTCTTCTCAACGGTGATGGCAAGGAGAGCTAGATTACTCGAATGGAAAGATTGCAATTTGCCTACTTTACTTCAATGGCTTTCCTCCATGATGTCATGCTGTGATTTAGAAAAAATTAGAAGTCACACATTTAACATTTAACTTCGAAAAAAAAAACCTGGCAACCATTTATTCAATATTTTCATATGACTCAAACTATTAAACAAAATTGAACACTTCCATTTTTTTTTTCCTGAGTGCGTTGTGTTTACTTGGGAAGAATCTCTTTTCTACTTAGAAATTACTCTCAGAATGGATTGAGCAGTTGTTTTTGTTTTTTTGGGGGTTTTTAATTTTTTTTTCTCATCAGAGTTAAATGACTTTTTTTGCTTTAAGCATTAACTTTTTATTTCCTTATTCAATGTAAATGTCAATATATGGAAATGTTGAATTAATTTGAAAGTGATTGTTGTATTCAAGGATGATATATATTACTTTTTCACGTTTTCTGTATGTTATTTTTTTTCTTTATTTGTTGAAAATTAATAAAAAGATTAAAAAAGAAAGAAGACCTAAATGTCATGAAGAAAGATAGTTTTCAAATAGAATGGTATAAGCAAAAAAAAAATCTGCTGGAGGAATCCAATGGGTTGAGCAACATCAATGCTTCAGGAACCCTTCATCAAGACCAAGTGCAGGTGGAAGATGGTCAGTTTAATGAGAAAATGATGGGAGGGGATGAACAGGGACCAGTATGCCTTTGGTGAAGGATCATGGAGAGATGGGAAGGTAGAGGCAGACAAAGAGGGAGAGTTTTATGAGGTTATCCACTATGGCAGAAAAAATGGAAGATCAAACTATAATTTAAATAGCATGTGATTTTGTAGCATGCTGACATGCAGAAGGAGTGCTTGTACAGGAATTGCAAACAGTTGGATTGCAGGTGCAGCCAGCTATCAAGAGGGTGAATGGAATGTTGGCCTTCATTGCTAGAGGGATTAAACTTAGGAACAGGGAGGTTATGCTGAAACGGTACAAGGTGCTGACGAGTCTGCATCTGGAATACTTGACGAAGGATTTAGTGGCTTTGTGCACTTATGGTCTCCTTACTTGAGGAAGGATGTACTTTGCAGGTGGTCCAGAGGAAGTTCACCAGGTTGATACCAGAGTTGAAGGGGTTAACCTATGAGGAGTGATTGTGTTGTCTGGGACTGTACTCGCTTGAATTTACAAGATCACAAGACAAGGGACAGAAGCAGGCCACTAGGCCCATCATGTCTGTTCCGTAAAACTTCACTAAGCTACTCTACACTAGTTCCAATTTCTGGCCTTTTCCCCATATCCCTTGATGACTACAAGAATGAAAGGGGATCTTACAGAAACATATAAAATTAGGAGAGAGGTAAGTAAGTTGTTCCCATTGGTGGAAGACAATAGGACTACGGGACATAGCCTCAAGGTCCAGTGCAGTATATTTAGGACGGAGATGAGGCAGAACTGATTTTCCCCAGAGGTTGGTGAATCTATGGAATTTGCTTCCCATTGAAGCAGTGGTGGCTACCTCAGTGAATATATTTAAGATAAGGTTGGATAGATTTTTCAAAGTATGGGAATTAAGGCAGATGGGAAAAAGGTAGGTAGAGTTGAGTCTAATCATTAGGTGGAACAGGCTCGACAGGCTAGATGGCCCACTCTTCTGCTTCCTCGTGGGCCTAGAAAAATCCCCCTCTCTGATGTTAGGCCTTACCTTTAGGCCCTAATGTGCACACCTCAATGAGTTTCAGGCTTGACATGAAAAGAACTGATGCTGCTGGACCCACGAAGTTCCTCCAGTAGATTGTTTTTGGCTCCAAATTTCAGACCCTACAATCTCTTGTGTGTCTCCATGATAGATATGAGATTTGATCATGAAAATCAACCCGTTAAAGTAGGTTGAGTACAACTCCGATTATCCAAAATGGTCGGGACTAGGCCTATGTTGGGTAAATTATTTTTGGAGAATTGGTCATTTTTTAAAAACACCCCAGTAGCAACATCAAATCACTTGTAACAGTGTTTAAACAACAATAAAAAACAAGGGAAGGCTTTTTAAGCATTAATGTTTAATTCTCACCAAAATAATTGTTGGCCGCTGCTGATCACCAACACCTCCCCACTGAGGCCCCGCTTGTGTCGGGAGCCCAAGGTTCCCGCTCCTTCCCGGGAGTTTGAGGTCTACACTGCTGTTGGTCAGTCCGGCTCCAAAAATATTTTGGAGAATCCGATTTTGGATGATCAGAGTTGTACTGTATCTCAAAATTCTAAGCCACATGAGCTTTATAAAACATACAACTTTCCAGATGACATGACATTACTTTCCATCAGCTTTCGTTTGGAGAATAAATGTGCTGCACAGGTACATTCTCAGTGAAACAATGATCAAAATCCTCAATCATTCCACAAAGTAGTAAGTACCAAATATAATCAATTTGCTGGTACAATGTCCAATCAAGATGTGTGATTAGCAGATTTAGCTTTTCCTCATAAGACAGGGGGTGAAATATAACAGAAGCTTCAAGGAAGTTTGTCCTTACCAGAATTCTATCACTGTCTATGATGGTATTAAGTCGATGTGCAATTGTCAGTACTGTGCACAGTTCAAATTTCTCTCGAATTGTATTCTGAATGAGCTTATCTGTTCTTTAAAAGAAGATGAAAATTAACATTGTTGCAATGCACATAAATTCAGTATTTCAATCAAGTGAGACCAATGTCATGCAAACTTTTGTAACCTGCACCCCAGTGACCATGGCTCATAGAATCACAGAAACACATTCACAGAACAGCTTCTGGGTGATCACTTAGCTGAACACTAGTGCTCTGACTGTGGGTCCAAGCTGTGGGTCCAAGCTTGAATTCCCTGCAGCCAACCATTTCAATTCCCTTCACGACTCTCATACAGATATGTCTGCCTTCAGCCACATCCATTGCCTGGAATTTTCTTATATTCCTTAAATTATATTATATCAACATATTCCTTCTCGACAGCTTTAAGCTCAATAGCATGAATATTAAGATTTCTAACGGGTGACATGGTTGGCATAGCAGTTAGCACCCAAGCCTTTACAGCGCCAGCATCGGGACTGGAGTTCAAATGCAACACATCTGTAAGGAGTTTGTACATTCTCTCCGTGTTTGTACATTCTCCCTGTGGGGTTTGGTTTCCTCTCACTGTTTGAAACGTACCAGGTGCGTAGGTTAATTGGACAACATAAATTCGTGGGCTGATATGGCCTGTTACCATGCTGTATGACTAAATTTAAATATTTAATTTTAGGACTCAGGATCTCTTTCTGGTTCCACTGTTTGAGCTCTTCTTTAATGACTCCTGTCCTTACCTTTTTCTCTAACCTACCCCTTTCCAGTGGTCTTCCTGTCTTGCTATCACTCCCACCTTCTGTCTTAATACCCTATCACTTCTTAGCCTTTCTCCACCCCTTGGTATAGTTGAAACCTCCCATTTCCGCTTTAGTGTTGATAAAAGGTCTCAATCTGATTGATCTGGATGATTAGTGTAGTGGTTAGTACAATGTATTTCAGCGCCTTTGACATGGGTTCAAATCTGCTGCTGTCTGTAAGGAGTTTCCGTGTTCTCCCCATGACTGTGTGTGTACAAAAATCCATGTACCTGTCCAAATTCTTCTTAAATGTTAAAATTGAGCCCGCATTCACCACTTCAGCTGGCAGATTGTTCCACACCCCCACCACTCTCTGTGTGGAGAATTTCCCCTCATGTTCCACCTAATCCTTTTTCCTTTCACCCTTAACCTATGTCTTCTAGTTTGTATCTCATCTACCCTCAGCCAAAAAAGCCCACCTACATTTACTGTCTATCCCCCTCATAATTTTAAATACCTTTATCTACTCTCCCCTCATTTTTCTACGCTCCAGGGAATAAAGTCCTAACTTGTTTAACCTTTCCCTGTAACTCTGGTCTGGGCAACATCCAAGTAAATTTTCTCTGCACTCTTTCAATTTTATTGATATCTTTCCTGTAGTTTGGTGACCAAAACTGCACACAATACTCCAAATTGGCCTCATCAATGTCTTATACAACTTTACCATAACATTCCAACTCCAATACTCAGTACTTTAATTTATGAAGGCAAATATGCCAAAAAGCTCTCTTTACAAACCTATCCACCTGTGATGCCACTTTCAGGGAATTATGTATCTGTATTCCCAGATCCCTCTGTTCTACCACACACCTTGTGCCCTAACATTTAACATGTATGTCCATTCCTGGTTTGTTTTTCCAAAATGCAACACCTCACACTTGCCTGCATTAAATTCCATCGCCATTTTTTACCATTTTTCCAGCTGGTCCAGATCCCTCTGGAAGCTTTGAAAACCTTCGCTCTCCACAACTCCTCCAATCTGAGTGTCATCTGCAAACTTGCTGATCCAATTTACCACTTTATCATCCAGATCATTGATATAAATGACAAACAACAATGGTCACAGAACCAATCCCTGAATCACAGGCCTCAGTCTGAGAAGCAATCATCCACTACTACTTTCTGGCTTATCACATCCAGCCATTGTCGAATCTAGGATACTACATTACCATGAATACTGAGTGCCTGAACCTTTCTGATGGACCTCCCATGTACGATCTTGTCAAAGGTCTTACAAAAGTCTATGTAGACAACATACCTTTCCTTCGTAAACTTTCCTGGTAACCTCCTCACCTCCTCCAAAAACACTATCAGATTGGTGAAACACAACCTACCACGCACAAAGTCACGTTGACTGTCCCTAATCAGTCCTTGGCTATTCAAATAATTGTATATCCAATCTCTCAGAACACCTTCCAATAATTTACCTATTACTGACATCAGGCTCACTGGCCTGTAATTTCAAGGGTTTCTTTTGGAACCTTTTTTAAACAAGGGAACATGAGCTACCCTCCAATCCTCCAGCATCACACCTGTGGTTAAGGACATTTTAAACATTTCTACTAGAGCTCCTGCAATTTCTACTAGCCTGTCTCAAGGTCCGAGGAGTATCTTGTCAACCCCATGGGATTTATTCAATCTTATTTGCTTTAAGACAGCAAGCACCTCCTCCTCTTTAATCTGTATCGATTTCATGACCTCACTGCTAGATTTCCTTACTTCCCATGACTCTGTGCCCATTTCCTGAGTGAATACTGATGAAAAAAAAATTAACATCTCCCCCATCGCTCCATACATCGCTGACCACTCTGATCTTCAATGGGACCATTTTTGTCCCTTACTATCCTTTTGCTCCTGTAGAAACCCTTGGGATTTTCCTTCTTCACATTGTCTCTCAAAGCAAACTCTGTTTTCTTTTACCTTCCTGATTCCTTTCTTGAGGATTTTCTTGCATTTTTTATACTCAAGAATCTCACTTGCACCATGTTGCCTAGACCTGCTATAGACCTCTCTTTTCTTCTGAACCTGATCCACAATATCCCTCGAAAACCAAGGTTCCATATGCCTGCTAATCTTGCCTTTAACCCTGACAGGAACATACAAACTCTGTACTCTCAAAATATCACCTTAGTAGGTCCTCCACAGACCTCGCACGTCCTTGCCCGAAAACAACTTATCCCAATCCACATATTCTAGATCCTGTCTCATTTCCTCGAAATTGGGCTTTCTCTAATTTAGAATTTCAGCTTGAGGCCCAGTCCTATCCGTCTCCTTAATGGCATTGTGATCACTGGACCCAAAATCAAGTCTTCACCTTTATTTATCGTTCATACCATGCTCGCACACTATAGATGAGATAGCGTTTTTCCAGGACCACGGAGCATATTTACATAAATGTGTTAGAATAGAAGTTAACCATATTAAAATATTAAGACTTAAACAGTAATAGTCCACAGTACCCTATCTCCAAATTTTCTGGGAGTTTAGGAGTCTGATGGCTTGGCGGAAAAGGCTGTTGCTCAATTTGGATGTAGAGGCCTGAGTGCTGTGGTTCCTCTTACCAAAGGGCAGAAGAGAGGAGAGTTTATTTGAGGGATGTGTGAAGTCCTTCGCATTGTTTATTGCCTTTCGCCTGCATCGTGTTTGTAAATGTTCCCCTCCACATCCTTTTGTTACCTGTCCTGTCTTGTTCCCTATTAGTGCAATACTGGATCTCCTATCTCTAGTTGATACCTCTATGTAGAAAACTTTCCTGAACACATTTGACAAACTCCAAGCCATCCTGCCCTTTTACAGTTTGGGAGTCCCACTCAATATGTGGAAAGTTAAAATCTCCTACTATCACAACCTTATTTTACCTGCAGCTGTCTGCTATCTCTCTACACATTTGCTCCTTCAATTGTTGTTGACTATTGGGTGGTCTATAATACAACCCCATTAGTGTGGACATACCTTTCCCATTCCTCAGCTCCACCCATATAGCCTTAGTAGACGAGCCATCTGGTCTGACTTGCCTGAGCACAGCTATGATTTTTTTTCCCTGATGAGCAATGCAACTCCTCCCCCTTTCATCAGCCCTGTTGTATCGTGTCTGAAGCAAATGGAAGCCAGAACATTAAGCTGCCAGTTCTGCCCCTCCTGCAATCAAGTTTCACTAATGGCCACAATCCATACTCTCAGCTTGTTTGTCTTTCCTACATTTAAATGTTCTCTAGTGCATAGAAATAGATGCACCTGAGAACATTTCCACCACATACAGTACATCCCGTTGACTTATAACAGTGCATCCAATTTTCACCATCTTTTTCCTCTTCCACTTCTCTATCTGCTCTGGCACTTTGGTTCACATCCCCCTGCAAATCTAGTTTAAACCCACTGGAACAGCACTAGCCCCATGAAGATATTAGACCCCCACTAGTTCAGATGCAAACCGTCCCACCTTCTCTGGAAGAGAGCCCAATGATCCAGAAACCTGAAGCCCTCCCTCCTGCACCATGTTAAGCTGCATTATCCTCCTATTTCTAACCTCACTAGCACGTGGCATGGATAGCATTCCTGAGATCACAACCCTGGAGGTCCTGTCCTTCAACCTAGCACCTAACTCCCTGAACTCTCCTTGCAGGACCTCGTTACCCTTCCTGTCTATGACATTGACCCCTACATGGACCATGATATCTGGCTTCTCACCCTCCCTCCTGAGAATGCCATGAACTCAATCTGAGATATCTCAGACCCTGGCACCAGTGAGGCAACGCACCATCCAGGTTACACGATCTCTTCCACAGCATGCCTTATCTATCCTTCTAACTCTGCCTGCTCCTTTTCCCTCTCCTGACTGTCACCAACTCCCCTCCACCTGCCTCCTAGGTGCGATAGTGTACTTGTAACTCCTGATATCACCACCTCTGCTTCCCAAATAATCCAGAGTTCATCCATCTCCAGCACCAAATCCTTAACTCAGTTTGTCAGGAGCTGCAGCTGGATGGAATTCTCGCAGATAAAGTCATCAGAGATATTGCTGGCTTCCCTGATGACCCACATTTTGCAAGACGAGTATTCCCCTATGACTAGAGGGAAATAATATGATAACTAAAACCTGCCCTTACCTGTGTCTACCTACTGAATCCTTTTTGTTCCTCACATAGAATGGTTCTTTCTTATTTCAAGTCCTGCACCACCACCTCAGCCTCTTCTTGGTGAAGCCTCTTGAGATGAAGCCTTACAATTCTGACTTAGACCACTCCAATGATGACAGCTCCATTACAGTCCTTCATTTTTATAATGTTGTTTGGGTCACCTGACCTTGATTCCCCTTTAAGTGTTGAACTCGATTGCCCAATCAGCTGCCATCAATGCTCTGGTTTCCTCCTACGTTCCAAAGGTGTATGGGTGAGTAGGTTAATTGGTCTCATGGGTGTAAATGGAAAGCATGGACTCCTGGGCATATTATTGTGCTATATCTGTTAAATTAAAAATTAAAATAATTTCTACCCATGAATGATGCCTGACCTACTGAAGCTTGGAAAATAGGACCTAATTTGGAAATTATGCCAAAAAATCCATTGTTTTAGTGTTGATCTCACAAACTATAATTGCTTTTTGTCTTCTCCCCTGTTGTGAAGTTCTGCATGCTCTTCACTTTGAGTTGGGGGTTGTAAGAACAGAATGAACAGAGGCTGATTCCCAAGTGGAAAATAGAATAGGCAAGTTAAGTGGGTAGTGCAGATAGGAACAGGCTCTGAGAGGACCAGTAGGATATACTTTAAAGCAAGAAGCTTTATAGGCAAAACAGATGAGCTAAGAACTTGGGGCTGTAATATATTTGCAATCACAGGAAAGGGCAGGACTAGAAGCTTAATGTTCAGGTGTAACGAAGCAGATTGAAAATACTTACACCACTGATCAGTGAGAGCATTTCAGCAGTATTTAGGGAGGATATCCTGCTGGGAACTGCCAGTGAAGATATCTGGGAAGAACTAAAGAATAATAAAGGGGAGATTGCAGCATCTGCTAATGGCAGCACTACCAAAATGAGAGATGTTCTCACAGCGCAAGGTGAACTAGTAACTGAACTTTATTTTGAATTATTCACATTGCTCAAGACTGCCCACTACCTGTGAAAGGCAGGCCGGCCAAGGAAGTGACGTCAGCGCGTCCAGTGGCACACGACACGGAAGTGGCTCCGTTCCCCAGTCATCAACTGTGAACTTTTCAGAAGAGAAGGGGAGCCTTTGCCATCTTGTGTCAGATGACTGGGGTGGCCATTTGGCCCGTCTAACTGTGCGGTCACAAAGCCCATTACACCACACCCTCCCCAAAAGAATAGCTGTCACCCTTTAAGCAAATTACCGTACTGTCTTTGGGCAGGTGGCTTCTGTGTCTGACCTGAGTCCAGATGTGCTGCCTTGAGGTGGTCAATGGTAAACCTGTCCTGCCCTCTGCCAATCTCCAAGGTGAAAGCAACACCGTAGTGCTGCAACATCTTGAATGAGCCTTTGTAGGGGTGTCCCTTGCTGTCCTCTTCGAACTAAAATGAATTTGGTGGACTGCAGGGACGTGGCAGGGTGGAGAGCGCGGTTATGGTCCGGGAGAGTTGAAGTGAATGTCCCCTGGGATGGTAAGTGGGGAGCTGTACAATATCTCGGCTGATGACTCTGGCAGGTCTTCTTTTCCTGCTTTGTGAATTCCTAACAGCAGCCATGGGAGTTCATCCATCCAATTAGGGCCTTGTAGTCGAGCTTTCAGATGGCATTGAAAATGTTTGACAAGTCCATTTTCTTGATGATGGTAGGTCGTGGTGTGGTGTAACTGGCTGCCGCAGAACTTGGCTAGGTTGGTCCAGAGCGAAGATGTGAACTGGCCCCTCGGTCTGAGGTGATGTGGGTCGGGATTCCAAAGCCTGTGGCCCAAAGGGACAAGAAAGCTCTGGCACAAGTCTCCGTGTCATATGTGAGCAGGGGTATTGCTTCTGGCCAACAGGTAAAATGGTCAATTACTGTGAATAAATACCACATACCTTGGCTCACGGGGAGTGGGCTGACAATGTTGAAGTGCACGTGGTCAAAACGGCACTGCACAGGGTCAAAGATCTGGAGCTGGGCCTTGGTGTGTCTATGCACTTTGGTGCATTGGTAGTTCAAACAAGTCTTAGGCCACAGGGTTACATCGCAGCAGAGGCCGTGCCATACGAACTTGTCAGACAGCAGATGGACCGTGGACCTTATGGAAGAATATGTCAGACCATGTATTTGGTCAAACAACCTCATCGCCAGATGTGGGTAGGATGGGTCTGGAGAAACCTGTGGACATGTCACACAGTAAAGTTGGGTTCCCCAATGAAGGACAGAAATTGCTAACCTTCAGGCTGGTGATGGTGATAGTGATGGTGATGGTGATGGTAGGCCTGGACATTCGCATCCTCCTCTTGGTCTTTGGCTAGCTGAGCAACATTGAGCCCTCCTGAGGTAGCGGTGATGGCCAGTCTGGACAGTGCATCGGCCACCATATTGGATTTAGCTATGACGTTGCGAATGTCCACTATATACTTGGAAATATAGGAGAGGTATCATTGTTGCCTCACCGATCAAGGGTCCAAAACCTTGCTGAGTACATGGGTGAGTGGTTTGTGGTCTGTGTAGGTGACGAAGACCCTTCCTTCCAACATGTACTGGAAATGTCGTATTGCCAGTCCAGGGCCAACAATTCGCAGTTGAACGTGCTGTATTTGAGTTCTGGTCTCCGGAGATGTTTGCTGAAGAAAGCCAGGGGGCATCACTGTTCATCGCCCCTCTGCTCCAGCACTGCGCCAACCGTTCTGTCTAGTGCGCCTGTTGTAAGGGCCGGTGGGGGGGGGGGGGGAAGAAGAGTCTGGATGGGCCAAAGATGTGGCCTCTGCCAGTGCCACTTTGGTTTCGGTTGCACGAGGGTAGCTGCTCCCAGGAGGAAACGAGGATAGAAGTTCACCATCGCTAAGAATTCTTGTAGGCCTTTGATTGTGCTCGGCCTGGGAAAACGTTGGATGGCTTCCACCTTATCTGGCAGTGGTGTGGCCCCCTCTTGTGTGATACGATGTCGCATGAAATCGAGAATTTCCAGGCTGAACTGGCACTTAGCCGGGTTCACCATGAGTCTGAACTCCTGCAACCTGTTTAAAAGGTGAGTCAGGTGCGTCCTGTGTGTGCTGGCACCAGGGCTGGCAATGAGAATTTAATTCAGATAGATGAAGATGAAATTGAGGTCCCTGCAAACCAAGTCCATGAGGCACTGAAACGTCTGGGCTGCGTTCTTTAGACCGAAAGGCACCCGAAGAAACTCAAAAAGGCCAAAAGGTGTAATAATGGCCATTTTTGGGATGTTATTAGGATGCACTAGAATCTGATGGTACTCTTTGACGAAGTTCACCTTGGAAAAGATCCGGCAGCCCTGGAGCCTCCTAGTGAAATCCTGGATGTGTAGGATGGGGTATCTATGTGGGATGGTGATGTTGTTGAGTCACCTGTAGTCGCCACATGGGTGCCAACCGCCAGAGGTCTCCTGGACCATGTGCAACGGGGAAGCCCAGGGCTGTTTGAACACCGGATGATACCCAACTCCCCCATGGCAGTGAACTCAGTCTTGGCTTGAAGGAATTTGTCTTGCAGGAGGTGCTGTGCCTGTGCATACCCTGCGGGCCTGGTGGTCTCGATGTGGTGCACCATGCCATGTGCTGGTTTAGAGTCATGGAAGTTGGGCGCCCACAGTAACGGGTGCTTGGTCAACAGGTGAGCATATTTGTGATGGTCTAGAGCATGGATTCCTAATGGCAGAAAGGAGAGTAAGGGGTATGACTGGAACGTGGTAGCATTGACCAAATGGCATCTATTCATGTCCACCAGGAGCTTGTGTGCCCAGAGGAAATCTGTTCCAAGTAGGGCTCGTCTCAAGGATGCAATCGTACGCTTTCAGTGGAAAACTGTCTGCAGCGTAGATTGTGACCAGGCGGATGCCGAAACTTGGAATGGAGGAACCCTTGGATGCTTGTAGGTGAAGGCCCTTGGGGTGGTGTTTGAGTTTGAAATACGTCAGCGGAATGAAGCTTATCTCTGCACCTGTACCGACTAGGAAATCTCTCTTTGTTCGCTGGTCCTGAGGTAGAGTAGGCCTTTATGTGTGCCAACCACTAAGGCCACCATCGAGGACCAGTCTGTCCATTTTCCGCTGCCGCACTTGACTTGATATTGGGGTAACTGCTGGGCGTTAAGGCCCCATCTGTGGTGGTAGAAATAGTAATCGCTCGGTTTCTCTGAGTGCTCGTTACAATGCGGCTGGGCTGTGGCTACTGCTGGGGGGCCCGGCAGGGGGGTTGAATCAGTGGCGCCGATGGCGTAGATCAGTTGCACATGTATGGAGCTCTGTTGCCGGGTGCGGAAACGTCTGTCTGCTTCCTTGGCTACCAGGTGTGGGGCACTGAAATCCAGGTCGGATATTGCCGAGGAAACATCCACCAGTAGCTTGGAGAGGAAAAGGGCCTCGAACAAGAAACAGTTTGTGTGTCCATCCGCTAAAGCCACCATTTCATGCATTAGCTCGGAGGGTTTCCTATTCGCCAAGTCCTTGCATATTCAGGATGCGGACGGCGTGCTCGTGTCGGCTGAGTTCCAGGGAATCAAGGAGGAAATGCTGGAATTGTTCATACATAATCTCCATAGGAGGATTTTCCACGAAGGACCTTACTTTTACTGTGGTAGCGGCATCCAGGGCACTGACGACATTCCAGAACTTGGTGTCTTCCGAGACAATGCTTTTGATCTGGAACTGTGACTTGGCCAGTTGTAACCAATTCCTGGGCTGATTTGCCTAGAAGGGCAGCAAATGTATGCCCAGTGTTGGTCACAGCCGTTGCGACTGTAGTGGTAGTAGCATCCTGCATTTTGTCATGTTTAAGGTGGGTTCCAAATATGTTGAAACCTTCGGGATCATCACTGTAACGTCTGTTAATGGCAGCGCTACCGAAATGAGAGACGTCCACACAGCACGAGGTGAATCAGTATCTGAATTTTATTTTGAAATACTTGCACTGCTCAAGGAGACTGCCCACTTTCTGTGAAGGGCGCATTGGCCTAGGAAGTGACATCAGCGCGTCCCGGCATCACTCCCCATCCAGCAACATGCAACACGGAAGCGGCGCTGTCCCCCGGGCAACACGTGTCGCCAACCGCGGGCTTCGCCTCAGAATTGAAGTGGGTCTGCACCATCTTGTGTCAGATGACTGAGGTGGCGATTCAGCCCATCTATATTGCACAGTTGATTAGCCCACTACAAGATCACATTAATTGGGCTTAACAATAAGCCACGGAATCATGAGTGGATAGAAGAACAGATTTGTGGACAAATTGAGGAAGGGTGTAAAAGCAATCAGATTTTACTGGGGAATTTTAACTTTCCCGATATTGACAGGGATTGCCGTAATGCTTAGAATGGGATGAATATGTGAACTGCATTCAAGAGTCTTTTCTAAAGCAGTGTGTAAATTCCTACTATGGAGGGGGCTGGAAAAACGAGGAATGGCAAATGATTGTACTGCCTATGGAGGAATCCTTGGGAAAGTGACCATACTTCAGTAAGCTTCATGCTAGCCATGAAGCCAGTCTTGAGTTAGGGTCCTAAACTAGGGCAAGGCAGATTTTGACAGTATAAAATAGGGCCTGGGAGAGAGGTAGATTGAAGAATAAATGGCATCTGATAAATGGGAGCAAGATGGTAAGATTTCAGTCATCATGTCCCTGAAAGAGTGAGAGGTAAAGACAGTAATTCTAGCAATCTCTGATTATGAAGGATATTCAGATTCATCAGACAACCGCATTTAATACAATAATACTTCTGAGGCTGATGGATAATCTATCGTCACTGGGACTCCAAACAGGAACTGGATTCTGGACTTCTTGACGTAAAGTCCACAATCTGTCATAATATCTTGAGATCAATGGGAGATATAGGAGGAAATAAAGAAAGAAGGAGAGTAAAACAGACATTGTATTATCTTGACAAGGAGGATTAAGAAGAATCCAAAACATTTTAACATTAGAAGCAATAGGTAGCAGAGAACCAGAGAGTTAATTTTTGGGTGGATCAAGAGGACATGGAGGCTGAAGAGTTAAGGCAAGGTTCACTGATATTATGGGGTTCATTTGTATTAAGAAAGTGGAAATGCTGAAGATAATAGAGCACATTTATCTTGAAAATCATCTCAGATACAAAGAGAAGCTAGGAAAGTGATTGGTGGGGGTCTGATAAAGATTTTTGTATCTTTGTTTCCCATAGTTGAGGTACCAGAAGATTTAAATGGGCAGAAGGAATAGTCTGGAAACTACAGACCAGTGAGTCTTATGTTAGTGGTAGGGAAGTTATCATACAAGATTCCGAGGGACAGGATTTATGTTCACTTGGACAGGCAGGAAATGACTCAGAAGCTAGTGTAGTTTTATGAAGGAGGTATCATGTCACACAGTCTGACAGAGATTTCTGAGGAGGCAACCAAGGAGATTGATGAAGGCAGCTTTGTAAATTGAATTTAGTGTGGCTTTTTACCAGGCCCCATGTGGTAGGTTGGTCAAGGCCCAGGAGATTTGAAGCATGTGAACTGGAACCAAAATTGGCTTAATGACAGGTGGTAGAGGGTAGTGGTGGATGGGTGTTTTCCCAACTGCGGGGACTGGTACTGGAACTGCTATTATTTGTTATCCACGTATATGATTTGTATAGGATATATGATCAGCAAGTTTTCAAAGGACATGAAAATTGGATAGCTGCTTGGGTCAAATGAAGCACAGAATATACAACTATCCAGCAGGATCAGGCCCTTTGGCTCATTTGTCTATGCTGAGCATAATGTCCAAATCAAAATAAAACTCTGCTGCTTGTTCCAGGCATCCACCACTCTCTGTGCAAAATATTTGCCCTGCTTATCTCCCATCTCCCCCTCACCTTAGATGCATGTCCTATAATGTGTGACATTTTACCATGGGGAAAAGGTTCCGACTGTCCATCCTCTCAATGCCTAAAATCCTCTATCAGGTCTCTGAGGAAACAATCCAAATTTCTCCTCATAACCCAGGCAACATCCTGGTAACCCTCTTGTGTCCCCTTTCTAAAGCCTCCACATCCTTCCTGCAATGAGACGACCAAAATTGCAAGCGCAGCTTGACCAACATTTTTTTGGTACCACATGACTTCCTTACTCTTTTCCTCAATGCCCTACACAAGCATGCCATAAGCTTTCTTTACAAAGCTATCCACTTGCATGGCCACCTTGAATGGACTTGGATTCTCCAGATTCCTCTGCACATCAATGCTTTTAAGAGTCCAGCCATTAACTGCGTACATGCCCCTTGCATTTAAATCAAAAAGGGGCAACACCTCAAATAGCAGCGAATTGTGACAGCTGACTGGGCTACAAGTGAACATTCTGACCAAAAAGTGTGGAGTGTTCTGTTTACGGGGTACACCACACGGTCTTTAAAGGTACAGGTAGACAGTGGAAACTGCTCCACCAGCATTTCAAATTCCAGCCCTAGAATTGAGTTGGCGGATGAAGCCCAAGTCACAGCTGCATCTGGTCTTTGCTTTCACTCTTCTTCATTTTACAGCTGCTACTTCCTTTAATAGATCCTGTCTTTTCCCAAATTTAATTTCCACTGTTCTATGCCTTACTACCTTACTGTTAATTCTTATAGAGAGGAAGTATACTTGTCTGCCTCAACATAAAGGCTATTTTTATGTTCTCTGATATTATTTTCTTTCATTTCACTTATTTATAGAGGCCTTAGCGCTTTTCTTGATTTTACCGACCAATATTTTTTCATGCACTTTTTGACTTCCTTTTGCACTTCACCCCTCCAACTTCCTTTTTCCTCTTTTAGTTTAACCCTCATTATTTGTAGAATTTTAATGCCGAAATCGGTTTCTGTCTTTTTGCTGAACTCTCACATTTGCCAAATTCCCATAATTCTTAAGCTGTCCATTATCAAAATGATAATGCAGCTTCAAGTCACACCCCACCCAAATATTTCAAGTACAAACATAGCTTCTGCTGACCTTTACAAGTAGCCAGTTATGGCTGATCACCAGCTAACTACCACTGAATAATAGTTAGTTTTAAATTTAGACATGCAGCATGGTAACAGGCCATTTCGGCCCACAAGTCTGTGCCTGTCCAATTTACACCCAAATAACCTACACTCCCAGTACGTTTCGAATGGTGGAAGGAAACCTGAGCCCCTGGGGAAAACCCACACAGGCACGGGAGAAAGTACAAACTCCTTACAGACAGCGTGGCATTTGAACCCTGGCCCTAATTGCTGGCGCTGTAAAGGCATTGCACTAACTGCTACACCAACCTTGCCACCCTAAGTGACTAATATTGTTAAAAAAACCCTGCAAATTATGGTTAAAGTTAAATACAAGGTTAAAGTTCTAAATGGAAAACCAAAATTTTAGATCAAGGTCATTCCCTTGTCTTTTTGTGCTTACCAAGCTCATAATCTTTATATTCTGTTCAAACTGAACTTAATTCAAGCTTCACATTGTGCAACTACTCTCAGCTAATTCAACAGTAATTTTCTCCTCATCATGCCAGAGAGGGATATTCACTGTTAATTGTGGTGTTCAATTCCACGTCTAATTCCTTGGGTCATGAAGCAATCCAAAGCCTGGACAACATTCAGGCATGGCCAAGTTACAATTGCTCTATCTTTGCCCTACAATGACCATTTCCAACAAGAGGAAGTCTAACCACTTTCCTTTAACATTCACTAACATTTCCATTGCCACATCCTCCATCATCAATAATTGAAGAGTCACCAGGACCAATTACATGAATAGCATAACTGCAAGAACAGTCAGATGATGAATATGCTGGAATGAATGATACCTGGCCTGGGAATGACCAATGCCAGGCACTCCAAGATGACCTGATTTCCTGGGCAACTCTCTGTACCAGTGCTTCTTGAGGTGATATAGTAATGATATCATCACCAGAAGATTAATTTGTTACTAGATCCGCTAGTATGACTGCAGTTATATTGCACACTGGAATAACAGCAACTAATAGCAGTTTGGCAAAGAAATTGTTCTGCTTTGTATGTGGTAACTTTGAAGATGCTGAAATCAAAGGGGAAGGGAGAGGGGCTCACAGTGTCAGAGATCTTGGCTCAATCTTGACCTCAGATGCTGTCTGTGTGGAACTCACAGGTTCTCCTCCCCGGGACAGCATGGGTTTCCGGTGGGTTATCTGGTTTCCTTCCATATCCCAGAGGTTTAGACTGGTAGGTTCAATGGGCCACTGTTACCTTCCCTTTGTCATAGAGATATAGACTCATTGAGTTGTACAACATAAAATCAGACCCTCATGCCCTTCTGTATAAATCCTACATGCCTACAGCAATTCCATATCTCTTTGTGTCCTGTTTATTGGTACTAGTTTTAGACACTTTCCAATGGGGAAACAAGACTGTGGATCTCTTAACTCTGTCATGTCACCTATCAGCCTCCATCACTACAGGGAAAATAAACCCAGTTTATCCAAACTTTCCTTATAACTCTTGCGCTCTGGTTCAGCTAACATCCTTGTGACACTTTCCTGCATCCTTTCACTTTGTCCAGTAAGGTGGTGACAATGTGGTGGAATCTGGGGGGAACCCGATGAGAGTGTGGAGAGCATTAGAAATAGATGGTGGATGAGTGCAACTGGATTGATGGTTGATATGGACTTGGTGGACTGAAGGGACTATTTTCATGCTGTACGATTCCGCTGTATCGATGATTTCTCAAATATAATCTAGATGGCATAATCCAATTTAAATAATCACAAATGTAGTTTTAAATATTAACCAGTGGTTGAATTGCTGATGGTCAAAAAAAGATAAAAACTTTATCTAATGAATTGTCTAATTTGAAGATATTGATCATACATGGTGTCATAGCAGAAACCTCAGTCATGTTATAATAAGGTTTGATCACTTGAAGCAAATTATTGCACGATAAGGATACATTACCTGGGATCCACGTTAGCTGTGGCTTCGTCGATGATAAGTATTTTACTTTTTCTAAGCACGGCTCGTGCAAGGCACACTAGTTGCCTTTGTCCAACGCTAAAATTCGAACCGGCTTCAGCTAGTTCTGTCATCAACTTATTTGGCAATTCTTCAACTACCTCCTTTAGTTGCACCTATGGAGAGAATCAAGCATAGGAACATGAGAAAACTTTAAAGAAGTTTTTCTTTAATGGAACCATTTCCAGTTGTCTATGGTTGAAACATGTTAAACATTTGCTCATTCAAAGTCTTTCGTTCTGGAGAAGTGGAATTCTTTTAAATTTTATTTTGATTTTGATTAGTCAAGAGGGTCACAAGCAATTCATGCTCTTCCATTTAAGCTCCTACCTCTTCCAATGCGTTCCACAGGGCCTCGTCAAGATGCTCATCAAAGGGATCGAGGTTCTTCCTCATTGTACCAGTAAATAAAACTGGGTCCTAATAACAAAAAAATGCAATTTTTTCTAATAATTATTAATTGGTTCATAAAATGTTCATTCATAGACAATAAAGACAATACCCAAGGGTAAAGGAATAGAAGATAATTTTATGCCAAATTAGAATGCAAAATTTTCTTTGGGTAATGGGACCAGCAGAAAATTAGTTTCAGTTTTGCTGCTTAGTCGTACACTATGAATAATAGTCTACAATTTAATTGTCAATTAGTTAGATGAAGCAAAATATTTATCATACTGTCATAGAATACATAAACAGACACGTGGGCCACCGAATCTATTTCAACTAAATACACAAAAATGCAGGAGGAACTCAGCAGATCACACAGTGTCATAGAAGGTGAAGATATAGAACCAACGTTTTGGGGCCTCAGCAAAAAGCAGGCAGGTGGGCCATGGACACTACATGACCTGCTGAGTTCCTCTAGCATGTTTCTGAATTTTTTACAATCACAGTATCTGCAGACATTTTTGTTTCATTCCATTTAGACTAAAACCATTTTATTCTCAGCTCATTTCCAGAGCTGGAAGGAACAACAACCAATGAAAATTAAAAAATAAATGCAATGCTGTAAATCTGAAATAAAAGCTAAGAAATGCTGGGACCACTCAGTATCTGTGCGAAGGAATATAATGCTAACAATTCAGGTCTGAGATCCTTCATAAGGATTGGGAAATAGAGATAGCAAAGAGAAGCCTGAGGGACAAGAAGACATAGGAGCAGGAATAGAATATTAAGCCCATTGAGTTTGTCCTGCATGATCCATTTTCCTACTGAACCCCACTGCCCAGCCTTCTCCCCATAACCTTGGACAGCCTGGCTAAGCAAGAACCTATCAATCTTTGCCTTAATTACACTCAATGGCTTGGCCTTCACAACTGCCCATGGCAACAATTTCCAAAGATTTACCACCCCTTGGTTGAAGAAATTCTCATGTGTCTCTGTTCTAAGCAGACTCACTGAGTCAGGAGACATCCACGGAGAGAAATGGTCAATAAGCATTTTGGGTCGGTCTCCATTCTAAACATTGATTGGCCTTTTCTCTTCAAAGAGAGAGAAAACAAGTCAGTTTGCAGTTGCAAAAAAGGCTGACAAAGGGATAGGTAAAAAAAAATGGAAATACATTGGATAGATTGAGATCTAATGGGTTAATGTGGCAGTTATAAGCTTAATTTGTTTCCTTCTCAATGTTACATATTGCTAATAGCAGGGCAGCAAGACATGCCCAGAAGGTCCAACAAGAGTAATGGAGAGAGAACAAACTGACCGAACATCACTGGTGGATGGCTAGCAGAAAGAGCTATTGCCAATTCACACAGAAATTAATAACGAGGGTCAAAGAATGACAAATAGAATTTAACTCTAACAAGTTCTCAGACCAGGACAGGACTTGCATAGTGAATGGTATGGCCCTGGAGATTGCTGTAGAACAGAGATGCCCAGGGGTACAGCTGTACAATTCCTTGAAATTGGCAACTCAAGTGGACAAGGTGGTGAAGAAGGTGCTTTTGCGATGGCCTTTATTGGGCAGGCAATAGAGTAAAGAGTTTGGGATCTTAAAATTTAGCTGTGCATTGGTGTGACCACAGAGTATGCAGAGCTAGTTGCTTAGCTATCAGAAGGACATCACTAATATGAAATGGTGCAGAGGAGATTCACTAGGAAGTTGCCAGGACTGGAAGGCTTGAGTTCTGGGGGAAGGTTGGATAGGTTGTGTCTTCATTCCCTCAAGAGAAGGAGGCTGAGGGGTGATTTTAGAGGTTTATAAAAATCATAAGGGGCATGGATAAATTGAATGCTCACAAACTATTTCCCAGGGTAGATGATTCTAGGGCATAGATTTATGGTGAGTGGGGAGAGATTTAAGAGGGACATGATGGGTAATGTTTTCACTCAGCTGGTGGTCTGTATCTGGAATGAAATGCCGAGGAAACTGTAGAAGTAGGCACAATTATGACATTCAAAAGACATTTGGACAGATTTATGGATAGGAAGAGCTGGGAGATTATGAAACCTAGATTGTTCTTGGCTGCAGATGACCACTTTGTTGCATTTTTTCCCTTGCCACGCTTTTGTTCTTAAAATAAATACTGTACAGGTATCTCCCGCTTTTCAAAAGTTCGCCTTTATGTCACTTCGCTTTCACAAAAGACCTCCATTATTACCTGTTTTCACTAACTGAAAGAAATCTGAAGAGGATTTTCACTGTTATGAAAAAAAGGTGAAAAGTGAAAATAGTGTTTGTTTTGCAGTGAGCCATTCTATAGGTTCGTTGTCTTCCTGATTCTGGTAAGTGAAGCTACACTGTACATATATTATTTCTACTTTATATAGGTTGTGTATTTATCATATCATTCCTGCTTTTACTATATGTTAGTGTTATTTTAGGTTTTATGTATTATTTGGTAGGTTATTTTTTTGGGGTCTGAGAATGCTCAAAACTTTTTCCCATATAAAATTATGGTAATTGCTTCTTAGCTTGACAACATTTTGGCTTACGAAAGGTTTCATAGGAATGCACTAATTTTGGACAGTGGGGGAAACCTGTAATTTCAATGATGCTTATTTGCTTATGTACGTGACATTGCACTTCAAAAAAAGCAATTCATTTTGCAAAACCAGATTCTGGGCCATTCTGACTCATCACTATCAGATGTGTTAATGTAAAAGTCGAGTACTTAGTTTTATTGTAAATCTACCAGCTAAATGCGGATGTTCTGATGATATAACATTTAACAGTAGGGTGAACACTGACAAAAAGGTGATTTTATTCTGTGTAAGAGTTAAAATAATTCCAGTTCTGAAAGTATCTTGCACTCTATCAAACACATCCCCATTAGACTAATGATTCGGAATACATTTATTTCATGTTATCTCATACTGTACCTGAGGAATGATGGACATGCTATTTCGCAGATCATGTAAACCCAGATCTGAGGTCACAATCCCATCAATTGTGATCTTTCCTTCTGGTTCGGCGAGGCGAAACAAGGCTGAGATTAGGGAACTCTTTCCAGCACCTGTCCTTCCAACTAATCCAACCTGCAACCAGCCAACTTCAATTATTCATCATTACACATGAAACAAGTATGTTGAAAGTTTGTCGTATATACAAGGGCAATCTATAGATTCACTGAAATTATTTATTGTTGCAGCCACAAGTTACGTAAAATACACTAGAAACAATAGTGCAATTAAGTAACCACAAGATGCCAATATAGAAAAATAATAATAAATATAAAAGGATAGTTACAGCAACTAGTTACAGATGCTGTTCGTGCAAGAAATAAGCAATGATTTAATAATGCAGTAGATCTTTTGGTAATTACAGAGTAGATGATGTATAAGTTAAAGAGCCTGATAGCTATTGGATAAAAACTACTCCTGAAATCATAGGCATCATTCTTCAGGCCTCTCTGCCTTCTGGCGAAGAAAGAAGAGAGAAAGTGCAACGCCTTTACAGTGCCAGCGATCAGGACCTGGGTTCAAATCCCGCACTCTCTGTGAGGAGTTTGTTCGTTCTCTCCCCATGTCTGCGTGGGTTTTCCCCAGGGGCTCTGGTTTCCTCCCACCGTTCAAAACATACCAGGGATGTAGGTTAATTGGATGGAGATTGGGTGGCATGAATTGTGGGCCAAAATGGCCTGTTACTGTGCTGTATTACTATATTTAAAAATGTAAAAGTTTGTAGAGGTCCTTTATGCTGTTAGCTACCTTCTTGAGGCAGCAACTCACATAAACCTTCAATGGATAGTGTTAATAGTAATATTTACATTAAGCTTTATTTCTTATAAATATGGTTTTGGAACAGGGTTACACACAGGTCACATGTTTGCAAAAACATCACTGCACTCAGAGCAAAGTGTCAGTTTGGAGTCGCAGCGTCTAGAACACACATGTCAAACTCTGGCCCGCGGGCCAAATTTGGCCCACAATATAATTATATTTGGCCCGCAAGATCATTTCAAAAATGTATTAGAGGTGGCCTGCTGGCCGCCGCGCCAGTATAGCGCATGCACAGTAATACAACAAATCCCAGCCTGCTAATCGCCCCCACCTCCTGTTTACGTTGCAGGGTCTCACCGTGGACTCTGGTTTTGGGGCCCAGCCGATGTCAGGGGAAGCCAAGGCCGCATCCCAGCGCCCGGAACCGGAGGCCTCGGGCTTGACCTCACCAGGACCGTTGCCCACTCCCCCTCCCTGCCGCAGGGCGACCCGCGACTCACGGTGACGGGGCCGCTGATTCCCCGAGATGCCTCCCTGCAGCGAGAGCCGATGCCCCCGCACTGTCGTTGTCCAACCCGATCGGCCACAAACCCCGCCCTCCCGCACACAGGTCTGAGTAAGTATTATGAACTTTAATCTCAGGATAAAACGATCTTCCAATAGTTTCATGTCACAGTGATAAATATATTCCTGGTTAAAAATGGTCCTGCACCTGGATACAAGCTCATTAGGCATAAAACTTGAAAAGTGTGTAAATCAAAGGATATCTGTACCAATGGAAAAAG
This sequence comes from Narcine bancroftii, assembly GCF_036971445.1. NCBI lineage: Eukaryota > Metazoa > Chordata > Chondrichthyes > Torpediniformes > Narcinidae > Narcine > Narcine bancroftii. The sequence continues at coordinate 75,616,455 of NC_091475.1, forward strand.
GGCATGGCAAATAACCCTGCTAGAGTTCATGCCCACAATCAGTCAACCATTTGATTGTTTCAGGAATCATGTTATTCTCCCACATTCTCAATAGCCCTCAGATTTTACCATTCGACAGCACACTAGCAACATTTGACAAATCCTCTATAGAGAAATATTATTTATTGAATATTTTATTTCTCATTTGTTAATGCTTCTGGAAAGAGTTTATCCAAAACTATTATTAAACATTTATTTTAATAAGAAAATGTTTAACATTACATATGTTGAAAGAAGAGAAAACATGCAGATGTTGTTGAAAATTTTCAATAAATATTTAGTTCGGCCCTCGACTTAGTCCAAGTTTTTAATTTTGGCCCTCCGTGAATTTGAGTTTGACACCCCTGGTCTAGAAGAACAATACCATGATGGAACAGAAGTGTTCTTAATTGAAACTCAAGTACCAGGTGGGGTTCTTGAAAACACTTTAGGCCTCTCGAACAAGAAAAATTAAACTCAGAGCCATTTGAGTGATATACTTAAGACTCTTGAAACAGAAGTGAGGTCATTTTTCAAAGTCCTGATGTCTAAAAGCCAGAGTTAGAACATCACATTGTTTACAAGAAACTGGGGTTGGCAACTGTGTAAAATTCCAATAACTGATCATGTTTTCCCAGGAATTAAGACTGACCTAATCATAATTTCATAGGATTTTAAGGGTATACATATCCGAAGGCAGAGGCATCTTTAAACCAAAAGAGGCATCTTTAAACCAGAAGAGGACTAAAGAAGTTGAGAAGTCAAGACCCAATGGCACACAGGGATAAAACAGTAATCTCTAGAAAGAGCAGAAGATACTCGTCTGTACTATATTATCCTTATCCTAGGAGATATCCTGGCACACAGGGGTAAAACAGTAATCTCTAGAAAGAGAGGGAGATACTGGTCTACTATATCACAGTAGCCGGAACACCAGTGTGTTGAATTACCGAAGCCAGAATAGGAGGAGGAGAGTCCCTGTGGGGAGGAGGAGAGTCCCTGTGGGGCACACCCTGTTCGACCTTTGTGAAACCAAGGGTTGAATTCTGACTGTCTCTTTTTGTTATTAGAAGGCAGCCTCATCGAGCGAAGAAACTCCAGAACTCTTAAGAAGCTAAGAGGGAGTTAAAGATCAACTGTGTGAGAGTTTAAGAAGAAATCTCTTCCTGGGAAAATAGCTCAACAAGATTTGTGAGTGGGAACAGTTGAAGGACTGAATCAGTGTTAACAAACACTTCATTACTGCTTTAAGCAAAAATTCAAAAGAACCTGACGTTTCGTAATCACTTCTGAACTATAATATACCTTCAAGTTCAGCACAACTTTAAAATAACTTTTCAGACTTAAGTTTAAATTGAAATAGTTGGCCTTTAATACACACACAAACACATTTATACAATTACATTTGCGCATAGTGGGGTTTAAGCTTAGAGTTAAGTGAGAACTATAATGTGATTAATATTTTAATAAAAAAACATTATTTTGAATTTACCACTGTCTGTTGAATCTTCCTTTGCTGTTCTTGTGTTAGTACTAACGGGGGTCGGTTAGTTCGTAACAGATGGGAGGTCAGAACCACTGATGGACTTGGCTTGGTTTTCTTCTTTCTGCAGCCTTTTGCATTCCTGGGCACTCGTGTTTCCAAACCAGGCTATGATGCAATCAGGCAGCATACTTTCCATGTGCAGAAGGGTTAAAATCAATGACATGCCAAATCTCCTCAGCTTCTTAGAAAGTTAGTTGCCTCGGTGTGCTGGTTCAAGAAGAGGCCTTCTGATATGTAGACCAAGGAACATGAAGGTACCATCCCTTTTTTAAACCTTCAATGAAGACAGATGTGTGGTTTCTCATCCTCCTCTTCTTAAAGTCCATAATAAGCTTTTTTGCATGGTTGGCACTGAGAGCGAGAATGTTCTTCTGGCACCACACAACCAGATTCTGATCTCCATTGTGTATTCTGCCTCATCATTGCCTGTTATTTACCCAAGAACGGTGATGTCATCAGGTAATTTATAAGTTGAGCTGATGGTGAACTTGGCTATGCAATCATGAGTCAACTCTAGAAGGAAATAGAGCAGGGGAGCAGTACTAGAAGTAGGCACATTTCTGTATTGAAAAATTTTGAAGAGTTAAAAAAAATGTGATGTGACACTGTGGAGAGCATTCTGACTAGTTGCATCACTTTCTGATATGGAGGTACCAATGCACAGGACAGGAACGACAGTTGTAAACTCAGCCAGCATCATTAAGAGGATTTGTTTTCCCTCCATTGATGACATCTTTAAGAGGTGGTGCCTCAAAAAAAGCAGCTTCCATCATCAAGGACCCTCACCACCCAGGCCAAGTCCTTTCTCAATCCCACCATCAGGAGGAGGGAGAGAAGCCTGAACACACAGTCAACATCACAAAAACAGCTTCTTCCCCTCCGCCATCAGATTTCTGAACGGGCAATGTACCTATGGACACTACTTGTTTATTGTTCTAAAATCTTGTATTCACATAATTGTAATTTTATAGTAATTTTTTATTTTATTCTGCACCACACTGCAGCCGCAAACAACAAATTTCCTGACACATTCATGACAATTAACCTGATTCTGCTTATATAGCTTTTCCTCCCTTGGGAGCTGCAGAATATGCTGAGTTTCTCCACCACATTAGGCATTTGTTTGTGAGTACTCAGGTATGTTTAATTGCTTCATTGGTGCAGGGTATAACAGAACTAGGCTTTTGACCACCTTTCGAGGAAGCAGTTTCCCTTTTTCAAAATGAGGAACAGAGATGTGCCAATGAAAGTCGAAGAAGTCACTTTGAGGCTAAAAAACAAGAATAAAACAACAGGAGGCTTAGTCCAAACACAGAATTACCAAAATCAGCTGTTTGGAGCATCATTAAGAAGAAAGAGCATACTGGTGAGCTCAATTATCGCAAAGGGACTGTTAGGCCAAGGAAGACCCCCCACTGCTGATGACAGGAAAATTCTCATTAAAATGAAGAAAAATCCCCCAACGCCTGGATGACAGATCAGAAACACTCTTCAGGAGGCAGGTGTGGATGTGTCAAAGACTATTGACTGTAGAAGATGTCATGACCAGGAATACAGAGGCTACACTGCAAGATGCAAATGACTAGTTAACCACAGAAACCGGACGGCCAGTTTACAGTTTGCCAAGAAATATTCAAATTAATCTGCAGAATTTTGGAAAAAGATCTTGTGGACTGATGAGACCAAGATTAACCTGTATCAGAGTGATGGCAAGAGCAAAGTGTGGAGGTGTAAAGGAACTGCCCAGGATCCAAACCATACTACCTCATCTATGAAACATGATGGTGGGGGTGTTATGGTCTGGGCATGTCTGGCTGCCACAGGTTCTGGAGCACTTATCTTCATTGATGATGTAACTTTTGCAGTAGCAAAATGTATTCTGAGGTGCATGGAAACATCTTATCTGCTCAAGTTCTAGCAAATGCCTCCAACCCATTGGATGGCATGTCATCCCACAGCAAGCCATTGATCCCAAACATACTCCTAAAGCATCAAAGGAGGTTTTCAAAGCTGAAAACTGGAAAATTCTTGAATGACCCAGTCAGTCAACCTATCTAAATCCAATTGAGTTTGCCTTTCATAAACTGAAGAGAAAACAAGGGGACAAGCCACTGTAACAAGTGGGAGCTGAAGATGGCTGCAGCAGAGGCCTGGCAGAGCATCACCAGAGTAGATACTTAGAACATGGTGATGTCTATGAATCATGGACTTCAAGCAGTCAATACATGCAAAGGATATGCAACAAAGTACCAAACATGACTACTTTAATATACATACTATTGCTATGTTCCAACTAATATGATGCCCTGAGATGAGGGGATTATGTATAAAAAAAGCTGTAATTTTTACATGGTCAAAGCAAAAGGTATACAAATAAATGAATAAAATCTGGAATTTGCACTTTAATTAATTTAGACAAAGCAACTGAATGTATCGACTGAAGTTAGCTTGCAATAAAAGTTCTGTGTTGTGAAGAGGTCAAGGTGCCTGAAATGTCGCCTCAGTTGGACAGGTACCTAGATAGGAAAGGAGAAGAGGGATTTGGGCTAAATGTTGGAAAAATAAGTTTGCATGGAAAGTCATCACAGTTGGCATGGAAGAGTTGGGCTAGAATTAGTTTCCATGTTGTATTATTCTAGGGACCTTTTCTGATGTGATGCAATTTATAAGATAGAATGAAAACTTAATGTCATTGATAGGGTCAGACAATAATTGCTCATAATTTTTTAAAGCACCACACATCAACAAAAGTCAAATTTCTGTCTTGTATATTTTCTCTGTACATATTTATTTTCATGGTAATGTAGTGACTCACCAGAGGCTTAATTGAACCAGCTCGGGAGGTTCTGAGTGACATCATGATGTCACAATGCGATGATGTCATTTGGAACATGTGGGGTTTTAAAAAGCTGTGTGTGATGGTTTGAGAAAATGACTTTTACTGAACTTCAACTCGACTCCGTCTGATCATTTTCTCATTCTTCATTTCGCACTGCGACACAGTTGCTACATTGGTGACCCTGATGGCCCCAAATGGATTTTGGACCCAACGTGGACAATGCAGTGGTTTCGCTCAAACTGCCTTTCTTTTGGTTTGGGCAGGCTGAGGCGCAGTTCCATATTCGGAAGATAGAAGTGGATGCCACTATGCACTAGCACATGGTAATTGACCTCGACCAGGACATGGCCGGTCGAGTGGTGGATTTCCTTCAGGACCCACCAGCTCTCGACAAGTATGAAACCTTAAAAGCCCTCCTTCTCCAGATTTACAGTCTCACGAAGCGAACGAGCTGCACGGCTCCTCCATATCGACGGCCTTGGGGAATGCACCCCTTTGGAGTTAAATAACGACATGTTGGCACTGGCAGATGGCCATAGGCCTTGCTTGCTCTTTGAGCAGATGTTTTTAGAACATATGCCAGAAGACATCCACCTCATGTTGGCTGACGAGGACTTTCATAACTCTTGAAGAGTGGCCGCCCATGCAGACATTCTGTGGTGCGAGAAACAGCAAGGCACACAGAAATTAATGCCGCATTACACCCAAAGACCCAGGCTCCACAAGTACCGGCCACGAGGGTGCACGTTCCCCCGGGAAAGTATGACTCCGTGACAATGGCTATGGTGGCTGGCCACCATAACAGCCTACTCTATGTCTGGGTTGCACTCTCCCAACACACATTTCTAGTTTATGCAGGTGTGGAGGTTAGTGTCCTTCCTCCTTTGGGCTTTGACACCCATACCAGGAGCATGGGTCTGCCGCTCACTCCGGTGAATGTACGACACATGGGCTATACCCCTGAAATTCGGCAACAATAAGTTTACATGGAAGTTCATTCTTGCTGCTGTGTCCTGGCCGTTGCTGGGTGCCAACTTCCTCAGAGCCCACTCACTGAAGGTGGGTGGCGATTGGTGAACACCACAATGATCCAGACTTTTCGCCTTGGAAAAACGAAACTAACCGCCCCACACCTAGACACTATGGAGTACATTAACAATGAATTTGAAAAATTTCTTGTTGAGTCTCCGGACATTGTCACTCACAGTTCTACACTGCCACACCCATACATAGTGTTGCAACCACATCCTCACCCAAGGACCTCCTCCACACACCTGAGCCTGATGCCTGCCACCTGACAAGTTGCAGCTTGCAAAACAAGAGTTCCACAAAAAGGAGGATCTTGAAATCATACTCAGGTCTGATAGCCCATGGGCTTCCCCAGCACATATGGTGCACAAACCCACGGGAGGTTGGAGACCTTGCGGGGATTACAGGGGTCTCAACGACGCTACCACTGCGGACCGCTACCCTGTGCCCCATATATACAGGACTTTACAGCTAATCTTCATGGTGCAAGGATATTTTCTAAAGTTGACTTAGTGCCTGGGTACCTGTAAATCCTAAAGATTTATCCAAGACCGCCGTCATAACACCATTTAGCCTTTTCCAATTTTTGAGAAGGCCTTTTGGATTCAAAAATGCTGCACAAACATTCCAGCAACTATTGGATGCAAAGGGTCATGGCATGGACTTCCTTTTCATATACTTGGATGACCTACTCATCATCAGCCACTCTCACAAAGAGACCTGTAACATTTGCCACCACCTACAGGAGTTCAAGCTAACTCTGAACACTACCAAGTGCAAATATGGGCAGTCCTCCATCGAGTTCTTGTGCCAGCAGATCAGTAACCAGGGTGTCTTTCCACTCCCTAGCAAGTTGGGAGCCATCCTCAAATTCATGAAGCCTAATACCATCAAAGGACTCCATGAATTTGTGTGGATGGTCAATTTCTTTCGCTGCTTTCTACCCTCTGCAGCTCATATTATGAAACCCTTCTTTGATCTCTAGTGGACAAAGGAGACGATGGTAGCATTCCAGCAGACCAAAGACTCCCTAGCGAAGGCAACATTGCTGGTCCATCCACAAATTGATGCACCAATCGGCTTGACGATAGACGCATCCAACATGGCAGTAGGCAGGGTTTTGGAATAATATACTAATGGACAATGGAAGCATCAAGCATATTTTAGTAGGCACCTCCGCTCTCCGGAAATGAAATACAGCATATTTGATAGAGAACTGCTGGCATTGTACCTAGCGGTCAGACACTTCCGCTATATTTTTAAAGGCAGTTTTTACTGACCTCAAACAGCTAATGTTCACCTTCAAGAAGGCATCAGATCCCTGGTCAGCTCGCCAGCAATGCCGCCTTTCTTTCGTATCTGAGTTTTCAACCAGGATTAAACATATCTCCGGTAAGAGTAATGTGGTGTCTGATGCACTGTCCCACTCCTTCATTCAAGCAGTACATGCCCTCTCTCCAGGTGTAACTACATGGCGCTCACCAAAGCTCAGCGCCAGGACAATGAACTCTCGGCTTATAGAACTGCTGTCATGAGCCTGCAACTCGAGGATGTAGCCTTTGGGCTTCAAGGTACCACTCTCCTGTGTGACGTTGCCACAGGTCAGCCTCACCCTATTGTCCCTGCTGCGTGGAGACGTTGCACTTTCGATGCCATTCATGGACTGTCCCACCCTTCCATTCAAGCGACAGTCCGGCTGATAAGTGACGTTTGTATTGCATGGACACAAAAAGCATGTCACGTACTTGGCAAAGATGTGCATGGACAGCCAATCTGGAAAAATTTGAAGGCACCGTTTTAGCCTTTCCAGCCACCGCAGTGCAGATTTGACCATGTGTATGTCGACATTGTCAGCCTGCTTCAACAATCTAGAAACTTGTTAACGGTCATCGATAGATTTACTAGGCGCTCAGAGACAGTTCCTATGATGGACTCATTGACTGATTCATGCGCCAGAGCTTTTATTTCTGCCTGGATATCTCAGTTCGGCCTACCCACGCATGTCATCTCTAACATAAGTCCACAGTTTACCTCCACACTCTGGGACATTTTGTCGGAACTGCTGGGAATGGAGCTCCACTACATGACAGCCTACCACCCGCAGTTGAATGGCCTTGTGGAGAGGTTCTGTAGGCACATGAGGCTGCCATGATGGCTTGCCTCCAGACGAGCTGCCCTGGATCCTCCTGGGAATAAGAACGCCACCCAAGGAGGATCTCAACTCCTCATTGGCAGAGTTGGTTGATGGAGTCCTGCGCATTGTACCTGGGGAGTTCGTGCCCATAGCACACGGTCAGGAAGTGCCACTGACTGAAGTCTTAGGCAGACTGTGGGAGCGGCTTGGAAAATTGGCCCCAGTTCCCACGTCAAGGCATGGAATAATGACATCCATCTTCCTGTGAGAAATACATTCCCAAAGGAACTTCAGGACTGTGTGCTTATGCATAGAGGTGCACACGGGCCAACTTTACAGAGGCTGTATGAGGGCCCCTTCAGAGTGCTACAAAACAATTGTAGAGCTTGTGAACAGGACATTGGGGGACATGCAGAAACATTCCTGATTGACTAACTGAAGCTCATCTTGACCTTGATCGGCTCTTGCCACAACCCCCAATGCGAAGGCGCGGACGACTTCCCAAAAGCGATGGACAGTAATGACACCAGAGGTTTAGCCTCCTATCGCCATGTAGCGACTCATTGGTGGCTTAATTGAACCAGCTCAGGAGGTTCTGAGTGACGTCATGATGTCACAATGCAATGACTTCATTTGGAACGTGTGGGGTTTTAAAAAGCTGCGTGTGACTGTTTGAGAAAATGACTTTTACTGAACCGACTCGACTCCGTCTGATCCTTTTCTCGTACTTCACTTTGCACTGCGACACAGTTGCTACAGTAATAAACATTTAATTATTATAAAATGGCGAAATTCTAATTCTAATTCCACAAATAACAGATGTCAAGTTATTAATACTGTACCCTATTGCTACCCTTTTGCTGACCTTTTCTTTTGTTCTGATTGTTAGATTCAGGTCTTTAAGGACAGGGTCACAATCAGGGCTGTAGGCAAAGTTGACATCTTCAAAAGTCACAGTGCCATGGTTTGGCCAATCACTGGGTGGGGGCTTGTAGGATTCCCATGATGCCTCGCTTTCAAGTTGAGTATAATCCAGTACTCTTTCCACTGAGGTCATCTACAAGGACAAGACAACATTTAAAAGTACCATGGGGAATATAGCAAAAACACAAAGCTGGAGAAACTCAGCAGGTCAAACAATGTTCTTTATATAACAATGATAAAAATACATAACCGATGTTTCAGGCTTGAGGCCTTTATCTAGGTATGGAAAAATGATGACAGGCATCGAAATAAAAGGGTAAATAAAAGAGAAATATAGCACTATGGTTGGTTGACACTTCTTTTCACACAAGACAAGTAAAATATCAAGTAAAATTACATGATAAAATGGTGGTTTTCACAAATGTTTATCCTCCTAATGTTGATGATCTGAGGTTCTTAAAAATATTTTATACTTCTTTGCCGGATTTAAGCTTAGGTGGGGATTTCAACTGTTGGTTAGACCCTATCTTAAATTATTCATTTTCTAACCCAGCCACATTAAACAAATGCATTATTTTCTATAGGATTATGGCATTTCAGATGTCTGGTGTATTTTTTTTTAAAATCCTAGAGTATTCTTTCTTTTCCCACATTGATCACACTTATTCACATATTGATTTAAAAAAATTAATAATCTATTAATTCCATTAATTAATTCTTGTGAATATCATAGTATTGGAATATCTGATCATGCCCATGTTACATTATCATTGACTTTTCCTAATTTTCCTCAAGATAAAAGACACTGGCACTTTCATTCAGGACTTTGTTACATTTATGTTTTTTATTTGATACTAATGTCTCTTTGGAGACTTCTAGCTTAGTTATATGTGATATTTTGAAGGCTTTTCTTAGGGGGAAAATCATTTTGTATACTGTTAATAAAAAAGGAAGACTAATTAAGAAAGATCTGATCTAATTAAACAAATTAAAAAGATCAACAATACACTCAAACTAAAAATTCAGATTTATACAAAAAAACCCAAATTGAACTTAAAACAAAATTTGATCTTCTCAACATATCCAGTCGAATGCCAACTTTTGAAATTTAGAAGTCAATTTTATATTCATGGTGATAAATCTGGTAAGTTTTTGACAACTAATTAAGAGGATTTGGTGCTAAGCAGGATATTATTCATAAAGGTAATGGTATTGTGACCTCAGATAATTATGAGATAAATGAAACATTTAAAAGATTCTATTCCAAACTATACTCTTCTGAATGCACGAATGACAATAATTTGATGAAGAATTTTCTAGACTGATTGAGTATCCCCAAGGTTTCTTCAGGTAGTCAAGTTAGAGTGGATTAATCTATCTCACAAGAGGAAATAATGATTGCTTTTCTTCATTACACTCTGGAAAGGCCCCAGGATCTGATAGATTTCTTGTGGAATTTTTCAAATTATTTTCTCAATTGCTTTCTCCTTACTTGATTGCAGTGTTTACAGATTAATTCCTTTTAACAGGGTAAACTTCCAGATTAATTTAGTGAGGCTTGCATATCTTCAATTGTGAAAAAGGTAAAGATCTTATAGATCAATTTCTTTAATAAATGTTCATGCTAATATTTTAGCTAATATGATGGAAAACATTCTACCACCAGTTATTTCTGAAGATCAGATGGGGTTTATTAAAAACCAATATTCCTATTTTAATACATGTCGCTTAATAAATTTGCCCTCCATGAAAACTCCTGAGTGTATTCTTTCATTAGATGCAGAAAAAGCTTTTGATCAAATAGAATGGCATATTTGTTTACAACTCTTGAAAATTTTAATTTTGGTTCTGATTTTATTACATTCATTAAATTATTGCATTCACATCCATTCGCCACAATTCTTACTAATTTATCACAATCTCAGCACCTGGCACTCAGCAAGGATGCCCATTAAGTCTTTTATTATTTTATCTGGTGATTGAACCATTAGCAATTGCTTTTTGTGAGTGCAAAGACATCTTGGGGATATGGAGGAAAGAAATTGAACATAAAGTCTCCCTTTAAGCAGATGATTGCTTACTTTTCATTTCAGATCCAGTTGCCTCCCTCCCCCACATGGTGTCATTACTTTCACAATTCAGTCAATTTTCAGGATATAAATTGAATTTGCATAAAAGTGAACTCCTTTTGTTGAATTCTTCTATATTAAAGTATAATGGTTTTCCTTTTAAGATAGTTAAAAATCAATTTACCTATCTTGGTATTACAATTACAAAGAATCATAAACATCTTTTTAAGGAGAATTATCTTGCTATGATTAAACAAGTGAAGCATTCTCCGACTCAGAGGTCACCTATGTCTACAACTTTAGTTGGCTGTATAAATTCTATTAAAATCAATATTTTACCTAAATTTTTATGTCTTTTTCAATCTGTTCTAATTTTTGTTCCTAAATCTTTTTTTGACTTATTTGATTCAGCTATATTGTCTTACATATGGAAGGGTAAGCACCCTCACCTTAATAAAGTTCTTCTACAGAGATCTAAGAGAGATGGTGGTATGGCTCTGCCTAACTTTAGATTTTATTACTGGGCAGTCAATATACGTCTTATATTTTGGTCTTTTTTTTTTCATAATAATTCTGACTGCCCATTATGGGTATCAGTGGAGCTGCATTTCCCTCCAACTTTTTTTCAATTTAGCATTTCTCGGCTCTTCACTTCCACTTTCAACTAAGTTTATAGATAATCCCATTGTTAAACATTGTTTGAGAATTTGGGCACAGTTTAGAAAACTTTTTGCATTTCATAATTTCTCTCTTTCAAGCCTTATCATATCTAATCACTTTTTTCAACCTTTTTTTGCATGATGCTATTTTTTAGAAATGGTATAGAAAAGATATTCAAAGTTTTAAGGATCTGTTCATTAATGGATATTTTGCATCATTTGAGCAGCGTTCTGCAAAATTTAACCTGCCCAAATCTCAATTTTTAAATTTTTTTTTGCAAATCCAACATTTTCTTGAATCACAGTTTTCTGATTTTCTAAGAGAGTCTGGATCAAATTTTGTAGATGAGGTTTTTAGTTTAATGCCTTCTGTTAAAGGTTTAATATCTACTATTTAAGAGAAATTGTTATGTTTAAAACAGACTTCACTAGTTAAAATTAAAAATGCTTGGGAACAGGATTTAAAATTGACTATATCGGGTATGGATTGGGACACAATTCTTAAGTTTGTTAATAGCTCTTCATTATGTGCGCTCGTCATTGTTTATTACAATTTAAGGTGGCACACAGAGCACATATGTCTCAGATTAATCAGTCTCGTTTATTCTCTGATACAAGTCCCTATTGTGACAGGTTTAATAGCAGAGAAGCATTATTAATTCATATGTACTGGACTTGTCCTAGTCTAGAAAAATACTGGAGAGACATTTTCTGCACTTTGTCAACAATGTTTAACATGAATTTAGTATCAAATCCTTTGGTGTCCCCTCTTTGGAACAATGGGAGGGAATGAATCTTCTTTGCCACCAGTTCAGAGTCATGCCAGGTCTTTTGGCAAGATGTGCAATGTTACTTAAATGGAATGATGCTTCCCCACCTACTCATGATCAATGGTTGTGTGATATCATGTCTTGTTTGAATATGGAAAAGATTTGTTAGTCAGTTAATAATTCAGATGCAAGATTTCAGACACGTGGGGATCATTTATGACTCACTTTCTTATTTTATAATTTCACTTCAATGAAATTGAATTGTCTGACTAGTATCTTTTCCATGATCTTTTTCACTTTTTTTTCTCTCCCTTCATTTTTCCATTAATGTTAATCATATATAGCATCTGGCAATGCTGTTAGGGAGGGGTTTGGAGTTTTTTCCTTTTTGTTTTGTCTCTCCTCTTTTATTTTCTTTTTTCCCTCTTTTTTTCTCTTTTTTATTTCCTTTTATTCAATTATGTTTTCTTTTTTAAAAAAAAATATTATTTGGACAATGAATTATGGATCTATTTTACAATTTATACTTTCCTTTGATATACTGATTGTTTTATTAATTATATGTATGTATCCATATCATTTTATTGTGACAGTCTTCTAAGCTCTTTATTAAAATTAATAAAATATTTTAAGAATAAAGAAAGAAACTGCTTTTCAACTATTTGAAAGACAAAGTTCAATGAAAATATTTGGACTGAAAGAATACTTGGAAAGAATACAGATCTTACAACCAGGTGATAATCCTGACATTCTCCATTGCTGTCTTGGATTTTATTCGTTTTCAAGTTGATCATCATCTGACTGAACATATTTAACCAGGCGAAACATTGCTTCTACAGTCCACAGTGTGCATGCACACACACACACACACACACACACACACACAAAGTGCACGTAATACATCGCACATAACAATCAAATATACACATACAATTTAAAATAAATGCTTATAAATATTTTGGGTTGATTTGCTCTGTTATAGGATACTGTTCACTCATCTTACAGCCTGCAGGAAGAAGCTATTCTGCCCTCCCATGTTCCACAAAATTTAAAGATTTAGCTTCATCTCCACTGAGATATCTGAAAATTGTGTGGAATACTCTGCAGTGTTTTTCCTTATGCTTTCTGCCAAATTGTTTCAAAGCACACTCCTCTCCAATAAATATCATTTGCTATATATCTGCCCATTCTGTCAGCCTTTCCATCTGGAAGAAGTTGCATACAGTATATCATTATTCTCCAGGCTATTTACAACATCACCAATCTTGGAAGGAGATGATAAAGATCACTCGATTTGGAAAGGGGAGAGCAATGCCAGCAATGATCCAGAGAATGGACCATTTATGGTGGTGGTGGAGGCTGATACAATAGGGACTTTTAAAAGACTCTTGGATAAGCACATAGATGTAAGAGAAATAGAGGGTTTGGGAAGGGTTAGATTGTATGTTTACATAGGTCGGCACAACATCGTGGGCTGAAGGGCCTGTTCTGTGCTGTAATGTTCAATGAATTTTGGACCAGGATGGATATTAGAATCAAAGGTGGTAAAACGGATGGGTTCTGCATGGCTGCAGGAAGCAGCTCCAAGTGCAGATGTATTTTTGATAAAGAGTTTCAGCTCAAAAACCCAACCAATCTTTCCCACTGCTTGACCACGGTTCCTCCCACAGATCATGTTCATCTCCAACCTTGGTATTGTCTCCAAATCTCCAATTTTTATCATTTACACCCTTAACCAATTCAATAATTTGCAGCAAAATATCAGAGATTCTAATATCAACCCTGTGGATCACTGCCTCCTACCATGCTCCAGTCTGAAAAAAGTATATGAAGACACACGGGAGACAGCAGATGTTTGAATCTGGAGGAAGTCAGTGGACCAAACTGCATGTCAATACAGGCACCTGCCAATCTACTACTGCCTCTGCTTCTCCATCTGTCAATCATCCTTTACCAATCGCTTATTGGCCCCCATCCAACTACCTCTCCCCCAACACAACCACCTCCCCCCCAACACTGTCCTCATTTTTCCAGCTGTCTCCCCTCTAAACTCTTAATCACAATGAAGGATTCCAAAACATTGACCATTCTTTTTCATCCCAGTGATGCTACTCGAGCTGTTGAGTTCCTCCAGAAGATTGTTTGTTTTGCTTAAAAAAGTAGCTGTTGACCACATATCTACATATATCCTTAAGACAATTTTTTATCCATGCTTCTATCATCACTTTTAATGAATGGACCTCAGTTTCAGCAAACATTCTTATGTGTAGGACTATCTAAAATTGCCTTCAAGAAATCCATACTGAGAACACCTACTGTATTTTTTTGTTACCTCATTAATATAATAATCATGTTAGACAAATTTTAATCTCCTTTTGACTCAAGCTTCGCAAAATGAAAATGAGCCTTTCACTGATTATTCTTCTGATTGCTTCCTCATCAGACAAATCTGTGAGGCCTGGCACATTCCTGCTCCTTTTCTGGACAGTGTTGTTACATTTTCCATCTTCCAATTATCAGGTATTGCCCTGTATGCACGAAGAGACTGAAAGATTATGGTAAATCCTTTTATAATCTCTATCATGACTTCTCAGCAAAACAGAATGCATTTTATCTGGGATTAAATGACCTGAAACATATTTGGCCTTTCCAATATCTCAACAAATATTCTCCCATCCATTATCTCTCCAACCTTTCTTTTTGCTGAGAGACTGGAATTATCCCTTTCCCTGATGATAAATGATACCGAGAATCTATTAACTATCACAACACTGCCCTTGGTTTTTCTGAGGTTTCCTGCTCCCTTATTGGCTCAATGTTGCTTAATATTCATATACTTACAGAAGATTTTCTGTTCCTGATTATGTAAACTGCCATTCTATTCACATTATTTTCTCTTAGTCTACTTATTTTTCAATGTCCCTAATATTGACTGGATTACCATAGCGCTGGGGGATTAAATGAGCAGCATTTGTTAAATATCCAGAAGAGATATCTGCAGTAATGTGCAGATGGTCACACTTAACCTCCTCTTGGGACATAGGCTTGGCAAATGGCTGATGTGTCAGTCAGGAGTGTTAATCCGTTTAATTAAAACACTAGGATGTTTTCTAAATATCAAGTATTAATTCATGAGAACTTTTGCATTTGGTTATATGGTTTGAGTAGAAAAAGTGGAAACTCTACTCCAGTTATTTAACTTATGAGATTCTTTTATCTTGCTGCACAAATCATTTTAAAGCACACTTACCAGATTTTCAACTTCAGCACTTTGCCGTACTCCCCACTGGAACATTCCCATTAGTGTGACAGAATAAGTCAGAGCTAAACCAACTTGTCCTGCATCTACCTCTGCAAGAAAAAAAATATTTAGAGTAAAAAAATGCACTTCTTTTAAATGCCAGATATATATTGGAAAAAAATTGTACTGTTGTAATGTAGGAAGTACAGCTGCCAATTCTGTTCAAGAATATAACCGAACTTAAAAAAAAACAGGTCTTGGGGCTGCTCTGCTACTAATATAATTACTTTTGTTAGCAACTGATCTTTACTCGCTCACTGTACCTTGAATTAGTTTGCACTCTCGCCCCTTCTGATTCTTTGAAAAATAGGTTGATTCTCATTAATATGTAGAATCTTTCACTTGTCAGAAATACAGTATAACTCCAATGATCCAAAATCAGATTCTCTGAAATCCTCATTTATCCAAAATCTTAAAAATATTTTTGGATAAATGATGATATCTGAAACAAGGGGTGACACGGAATGCCGTAGGGTCAGGAAGCAGGAACACAACTCTCCTTGGAAATTGATTTAAAAAAAAGAATTATTTAAATAATGTTATAAAGTTCAATTGCAAAGAAAAACTACATTTAAATACTCCAGGAATGTCACCAAAAAAAAATACTGTTGTAGGATCCTCTGGAGTGAGCAGAAGATCGGGAGCAGATGCCTCTTGCATAATGCAAGCCTGAGGCTGGAGTTCAGTCCGCCTCCTGCGTGAGTAGTTTGCCTGCTGGGGTAGTTGGAGGCACCTCTTTACCACTGGGATGGGGAGATGGTGTCATAGAATAAGGCCGTCCGTGCATGCACAGAAAGATGCGCATGCATGAAATAAATGAGCCCTCATGGCAGACGGAACACTTAGTGCCTTTGCTAGCACTGGAAGATTCTAGCTGTTAACATTACTCAGAGGAGGAGGAAGAAGATATAGCAGACACACAAGACAGTGACAGTGATGAAGAAAAGGAAGAAGAACTTAAACAGAAGAAAGTTTTAACATCTGCTAAAAGTAAAAAGACAAAAGCATAAAAAAGAGAAATGTACCAATGAAGATTTAATGAGGGAATTGAGGAATACAAATAAACAAATTTAAAAATATTTTACTATTGTGAACAAATTGCAAGTTGCTAGGGGTAATTTGTATGAAAGAGTTTGGACTGTTGAAGATGGAGTGGAAGATGTAAAGAATAGTGTGGGAAAAGTAGAGCTGGACATAAATGGGCTGGCTGTTGAAAGAGACAAAATGTGGGAAAAACTGGATACAATGGAAAATTTTTGCAGAAGAAACAATATTAAAATGGTTGGTCTTAAGGGAAGGCACAGAAGGTCAAGATGCTACATGCTTTTTTCCAAAATTGGATACCTGATGTTCTGGGAGTGAAGAAAATTGGACAAAATATTGAAATTGAAATGGCACATAGAGCCTTGTACGGAGACCAACATCAAATCAAAAACCATGTTCTATATTGATTAAATGTATAAGACATCAGGACAGGGAAAAGATACTGATTGCAGCAGTGAAAGAAGCAAAAGAAAGAGGTGGCCTGCTTGATTTTGAAGGAAGCAGAGTATTGTTTTATCCAGATACAAGTGCAGCTTTACTGAAGTGAAGACGAGAATTTTATCTGGTTAAAAACTCCCTTTGGCAGAAAGGGTTCAAGTTTGTGTTGCATCATCCAGAAACTTTGAAGATTATTCTGCCAAATGATGAAATAAAATTTGGACTATAAGCGAGCAGGAGAGTTTGTGGAAACATTGCCAAGTATCAGACTATTGGAGAGATTAATTCAAGATTATGATGTGTGTGTTCATATTTTTTATATTCAGATACAACTCTGGTATGCAAAGAATGATTAACTATTATATGGTGAATATCCAGGGGGTTGGGGATAATGGAAGTCTGATTTCTATCGTACCATGTATACTCTTGTGTCAATTGCCGCAACCCGTAAAATGGGGGGGGGATAGTTTTGTATATTATATTAAAACACTGGTGGGGGGTGTTATTAATTTTGATATATGTTACATATTCTATGTTATATAAATTTTAATTGTATTTCTTTTCTGTTTTGACTGCTGGAGGATGTGTGCCCTATCATGGAGGACAAAGATTGAGCAATTTATTGGAGGAGGCACGTGGAGAGAGATGAAGGGGGGACATGTAGTATTGTGATGAATGTCTGTAGAGATGAATAACATAATGAAATATATAAGTTTTAATGTTAATGGGCTAAATGGGATGGTGAAGAGAGAGTATTGCCACATGTTAAGAAAATGTGAGCAGACCTGGCCTTCCTACAAGAAATTCACTTAATTGACAAAGAACACCAAAAATTAAAAAGGGATTGGGTGGGGTGGGTCTTTGCTTCTTCATTTAAATTGAAAGCAAGAGGAGTGGTAATCTTGATACATAAGAATCTTACAGCTAGAGTTCAGGATGTGGTAATAGACTGTGCATGTATGTATGTTAGATATACTGTCAAATATACTTAGAACCCTGGATTCTTATTAATCTATATGTGCCAAATATTGATGATGAGAAATTTATTCAAGAAACATTTTTTAATTTAGCAGATGCTTATCAAAATATTTTAGTAGGAAGATTTAATTTATGTTTGGACACAGTTTTAAATAGATCAATGAGGACAGTAATAAGGAAACAAGTGGTGAAAGCCACTTTGATATTAATGAGAGCTGAATTTAGTGGATGACTAGAGAAAAATTCATCCAAGAGAAAGAGATTATTCTTTTTATTCAAATAGACACATCTCCTATTCTAGGATAGATTTATTTTTAGTATTAGCTCAATTACAAGGCAGGATTATGAACGCTGACGATCATGATGCTGGATAAAGAAATATAGGTCTATAGATGGTGTTTTAACTCCTCATTGTTAAGAAGATTAGATTTTCATGATTTTATTAGAAGACAAATTCAGATATTTTGTGAGACCAACTGCAATTCGATTACTGATAAATGTCTGATAAAGCATGTTTAAGAGGACAAATTATAACTATACTTCTAAGATTTAAAAAGGAAAATACAAGAGAAGTGGAACAATTAGAAAAATAGATAATTAACTTAGAAAAAACCTTTCAAATGAGGAGCCTCTGAAGAAAAGTGTGGACAACATATTAGTAAAAAACTTGAACATAAAACATTACAAATGTATAGAATGTAAAAAGTGATAATAAGAACTAAACAGAAGTATTAAGAATTGGGTGAAAGGGCTCATAAGGTACTTCCATGGTGGTTGAAAGCAGAACAGGTCTCAAGAATGATTAATGTGATTAAAAACAGATATAAATATGAATAATTATAAATCTCAACAAATTAAGGAGGTTTTCAGACAATTTTATTCTAATTTCTATCAATCAGAATCTTAAGGAGATGTTACTAAAATAGAAGAATTTCTAACACAAATAAGGCTTCCGAGGTTAGATTTGGAAGAACAGGAGGAGGTGAGGGAACAATTGAGTTCAATCCAAAGTAATTAATCTCCAGGAGAAGATGGTTTCCCTCCTGAATTTTATAAAGAATTTAAAGATTTATTGATTCCTTTATTTATGGAAGCATTGAATCAGGCATCAGAAACACATACCCTTCCAGAATCACTCTCAGCGGCAATTCTTACTGATACCAAAAACAGACAGGGATCCATTAAAACTGTCATCATGTAGAGCTATTTCATTATTAAACTCAGATTATGATCACTGCTAAAGTTTTGGCAAAGAGATTGGTAAAATTTTAGCCGAAATTGAAAAACATGGACAAAACAGGCTTTGTGAAAAATAGGCAATCTGCTAATAATGTAAGCTGGTTGCTCCGTATAACACAAAAGAGAGGTGCTGCTTTGGCATTAGATATAGAAAAAAAGCATTTGATAGATTGGAGTGGGATTTTTTATTTAACGAGCTGGAAAGATTTTGATTAGGTCAACTTTTACATATTGGATTAAGGCATTATACAAAGAGCATAAAGCAAAAGTGGTGACTAATGGACAAATTTCTACATTGTTCCAATTGACAAGATCTCGTAGACAAGGATATTCAATATATCCTCGGCTCTATTCATTTTAGCTACAGAACACTTGCAAAAGCAATTTGTCGAGGCCCACACATAAAGGGATTTAGGGTCAACCAGGAGGAATGCAAAATTAATTTATTTGTTGATGAAGTATTGATATATATGACTGAACCAGCAACTTCATTACAGAAACTGTACTCTAAGATTGAAGCCTAAGAGAAAGTTACAGTTTATAAAATAAATTGGGATAAGAGTAAAATTATGCCTCTTACAAGAAGTGCTTATGTTCAGTGTCAAAGAGATACCTCCTTTAAAGGTGGGTAAATGGGTTAAAATATTCAGGAATAAGTATAGATAATAACTTAAAATTTTATATAAATTGAATTATTTACCTTTACTTAAAAAGGTTGAAGAAGATATGAATAGATGGATGACCCTACCTATAACATTAGTGAGAAGAGTCAATTGTATTAAAATGAATATATTTCACACACAACCCATATTCCATTACCTCAGAGGTTCTTTCAGGAGCTGCATAAATACGTCACAAAAATTTATTTCATGGGCAAGATGTTGAGGGTCTCCATAGAAAAATTAACACGGAAATATAAATTGGGAGGTTTACAACGCCCTAATTTTAAAAATTATTATCGACCAGCTCAGATGAGATTTCTTACATTTTTTTGAGGAAGGAGATGAACCTGCATGGGTGAAAATAGAATTGGATAAAATAGAAGAGAGAATGGAAGAGGATTTTATATATAAATGGGATGTGAAATTAGTAACTGGTAAGAATGGAACCCCTTTGCTAAAACATTTAATTAATACTTGGCATAAAATAAATAGTGATATTGGAACAAGGGTGGGGGAGGGGGGAAGCTTATGTCCCCAAACCCCTTTGACTCATAACCCTTATACCATGTACATTGGGTAACCACATTTTTGAAATTTGGTCTCATAAAGGGATCAGATATATCTAAGATTGTTATGAGTGGGGGAAATTGATATCACTTGAAAAATTAAAAAATAAGTATGGAATTCTTAATAATACAATCTTTTACTATTTTAATATAAGAGCATTTCTAAGGGACCAACTGGGCCCAACAATGTTTTTACCAAATTGTAGTGAAGTGGAGAAACTGATTCTTCAGCAATATATCTCTTACTTCAAATGACAACCCTCAAACAGGAGGTTCATAAGTCCAGACAAGGATGGGAATCAGACTTAAATGTAAGGACTGACGAACAAACCTGGTCTGAACTATGTCGGGACAGTATGACTAATATTAGTACAATATTAATTTGTGCATCACACCACAGAACTAAATAAATTAAAATCAGACCTATCTTCTGATATTTTAGATGGAGTGTGGAGGTATGAACCTTTCTACATTCAACTTTGTCATGATTTAAAGTGAGTCCTCTTTGGGTAAATCTAAGAAATTTCTTAGAGCAGATATGGGAATTCAATTTCCACAACACCCAAAATTATTTTTATTGGGGAATATTATAGGGATAAGACCTAAACTGAAACCATCTAAACATCAAACAGAATTTGTTAAAGTTGCGTTGGCAGTGGCCAGGAAATGTAGAGCAGTTACTTGGTATGGCACCTTGGAATGCGGAAATGAATAGCTGTATTCCCCTTGAGAAAATTACCTATAACTTAAGAAATATGACATATTTTTACATTTGGCGACAATATTTACAAATCTCAGGTGTAAACTTTAGTTGTGTTCTTCCTAGCTCTCGAGACCTACATTGATCCTCTCCAAAGAAAATTAAATAGAATATGAACTTATGATCCGTGGAATGTCCACTCTGCTTTTTCTCTCTCTTTTTCTTACTTTTTATTTCCTATATCTACATCTTTCTCTTTGGGGTCTTTTTTGGGTGGGTGGGGGTTGAGGTATTATCAACATGGAATAACTACTGGATCTACTTTTGTGCTTGTACTCTTTCACTTTGTACTTGACTGTATGTATGGTAAAAAAAAATTTAAATAAATATTTTAAAAAATCCTCATTAATCCAAATTTTGTTTGGAACTGAACTGATCTCACAGGCTGGAAAAAAAATCACCTAACATGAAATTAGAACGAATATTGTCCTCATTTCAGATAACTCCCTCTCCATTTCTTCTTTACCTTCCCCTATCAAGTTTTCTCTCCTACTCTATCTCTCAAATTGCATGCCTCTGTCTTCCAGCCACAGATAGTCGGAAGAATTCCTTCTCCTGGTATAATCAAAGAGAGCGGCCTCCCCGGCAGGAGCAGGATCTCATCATTCCCACCCCTTCCCTTCCTCTTTGGCACAGCGGGGCTCCGATGCTGACTCTGAACCTTTGCCTCGGCCTACTATTGCACATGCACACTGGACTTCCCTGGGCCAGGGGAGGATTCAGGACCCAGGCATCACCCAGGAGCTCCAGCGACTGGGGGGGAGACAGGAGCCCATTGATTCGCCACTGTCCCGGGAAGCCTCCATGGGGATCAGCGGCAGCAGTGAGAACGTGTCGGGGATTGATAGTGGTGGGGAAGTCTTGGTGATCGGCAGTGGTGTTGTGGCAGCATTTTTTTTGGTGAGAATTAAACATTATTTTAATGCTTAAAAAGCCTTCCATTACTGTTTGTTGTTGTTCAAACATTAAGACAAGTGATTTTATGTTGCTACTGGACTATTTAAAAAAAAAATGTTTATCCAACTTTGGACCTGTCCTGACAATTTTGGTAATTGGAGTTGTACTGTAGCTCCTTTTTTGCTTTATGGAGTCAAAATTGTACAGCATGCGCATGCCCACTCTTTTGTTCTTCACTAATCTCATTGCCTGCATTAGGATTGCATCTTTCTCTGACTTCCCAGTTCAAGTATCTTTCTAAATGCCAATGAGCACATTTTGATTCCAGACTAACATTCTGAGGTTAGTAAATTATAATTTTTATTAGTTTTGTCATCTTGCATTGAAAAGCTCATGGAAATGCTATTCTACCTGGGTACCACGTGTGGCAGGCTGCACCAAAGGAAAACACAGGCACAATACTGCTTGGGTCAACACAGCTTTTCACTCACATAAATATCTAGTTGTTGGCAGCTAACTGTGCTTATAATGTGATCCTGGGAGAGAGAGAGAGAGAGAGAGAGAGAGAGAGAGAGAGAGAGAGAGAGAGAGAGAGAGAGAGAGAGAGAGAGAGAGAGCACATGGTCGGGACTTCGGCTTTATACTATGGGCCCACTGGGCCCACCTGGCGGTTGTATGTCATTAGGCCGAGTGCCATGTCTCTAGGGCACCTGTTGGCCAAGTAATGTACCACAGCGTATCATCACACCACCCATAGGATTAATTGCATCTTGAGCTCCCATTAGGTGATTTCTGCATATAAGGGACACCCAACATTCTGTAATTCTGTAATTCTTTTGCTGCCTCCTCTCAGCTTGCATCAAATTCTTTACTAGTTATCGTATATATGGACACAAGATTTGTGCAGATCTAAAATTTACTTGGAATATGCACAGAAAGCATATTCAAAACAAATTATAGATCAAACTGCAGTTCCATAAAAAACCTCAACAATCTTCTCACATGCATCTTAATGCCAGGTCCAATCTCAGCATAACATAAATATAAGTACACAATATAACAGGATAAATAAAAAAAGTGTACTGCACTTAGCAGCCTGAAGTTGTTGCATTAACAGCTTACTGCATATCTCGCCAAAAAACTAAATTAAGCATCTCAAGCTTTGTATCATTAATTCACTGCCAGAGGTGGTGGAATCAGATGTAATCACTATATTTAAGAGATGAATAATGAAGCATTTAAATAGTCATGCGCAAAAGAGTTCAGACCTATTATGGGCAAACAAGATTAGCACAGATCAATGCTTTTCAAAATTTTTCTTTCCACTCATATACCACCTTAAGTAATCCCTATGCCATAGGTGCTCTGTGAATAGTAAGGGATTACTTAAGGTGGTGTGTGAGTGGGAAAAAAAGGTTGAGAACCACGGTTCTAGACCCAATTGCATTTTGCTTGAGAAAAATTGTAATTGGCCATTTCCTTTAGAGTTATGAAACCGTGCACATAATGAGTCAATGAGGTACGATTGAAACAATGGTTTTCAAACTTTTTCTTTCCACACACATACCACCTTAAGTAATCCCTTACTAATCACAGAGCACTAAGACATAGGGATTACTTAAGGTGGAATGTGAGTGGAAAGAAAAAGATTGAAAACCACTGGCATCGATGGACAATATGGTCAGCATAGATATGGTGAACTGAAAAGCCCATTTCTGTGTTGGACAACTCGATGGTCATATAACTCTATCACTATTCATGAATTACATTGGTTCTCTTTAGTTTTTTTAAGCCTTGGTGGCATTCTGTACAATTTTCAGTTCTTCTCAAACCACAGCTCAATGAACTCAACATAAAGCCTGTCAATATCAAACTGTAAAATATATAGTAATTTAACACCACTGAATTAGTGGTTATATCAGGCCTTGGTACATGTGATCAATCTACACATCCTATATTGAAAGTTAAAGAAATGCAAAACAACAAATAAAAAACATTTCAACAGAAAACTAAGTTAATGGCAGATTTCCTTTAGGAAAAGTAAAATAATCCAAAATACGGAAGAATAATTATATTCATAAATTACAATGCTGATGAAAATGTAAAGAAAAAGCTGAAATTCACACTTACGGTTTGAAATTAAAATAGAACTAAAAGCAACAGCTGTGACAAAAACTGCACAAAGAACATCCAAACGAACAGCAAACCATCGTGAAGTAGACAGGAAAAGGAACCACGTTTCTGCAGAGAAAAGGGAAATAAAAATCAAATTACAGTAATGAAATATTCTCTCATCTTATCAAAATTTAGAATACAGTTTAGCACACAATATATTACTCTGGGCTAGAATTCATTAAGGCAATTTAAATGTTCCTATTTATATTAGCATAAGAGTTGTAACATTTTAAAATGAAATATTCTTATCAGCTCTTCACGTGAAATTATCAGTTACTTGCTTAGCAGTGACTCAGTAGCTCTAAAACAAAGAGCTGCTGGGTATAAAGCATGAACAATGGTTCATCTCTGTTGAAAGAGGTACTGGAAGTTAATAAGTGGATAAATCATTCCTGAAGAAGGAATGTAAGCTGCTTTTTGCTGCGTGACCTGCAAGAAGTTTATATGATCCCAAATTAAATGAAATCCAGTTAACCTGAGAGCAAAAGATAGCCTGCATCATTTTGTTGTCACTTGATTGGTCAATATTTCAACAAGCATACTTCTAAATCATTTTATGCAATGTTTTGATATCGATTGGTTTACATAGGTGCACAATCTCTGCACCATTGGTCCTTTAGAAATGTCCCAGAGTCCAGGATAGGTTTGGTTCAAAATGTTACTGTACTATGGATAAGAAAGGATGGAGCTATTTCAAAGCTTCCACTTCTACAAAGTCATTTGCATTCATTCTTTAATGTATACTTTATGTTTCAAATGTGTGTGTTGGGGGGGGGGGGGGGCGGGAGAGAAAACACCTTCATTATAGTTACAAAGCTGTACAGCATAAAAGCAAGCCCTTCACCTCACTGTGTCTGACCATCATGCCTACCAATACAGGCAGTCCCTGGTTGAAAACGCTCGACTTACTGAACAACTCATACTTACATACTGAGAATCTGCGAACTTCTGTCTTGAGCTTGGTTATGCTGTAGGATACTCTCACATGACACTGCCAACGCCCAGCATCACAAGACAGTATGCTGTAGGATACTCTTGTATGATGCTGCCATCACCCAGGAGGGAGGGGGAGGAAGTGAGCAGGTGGGACGGGGAGTGAGAAGAGCCAGGCGCACAGATCAGAAGGAGCGAAGACGCGGGAGGGCTGTGGGGTTAAGGAGCTGCCATTGTCCAGCGTCATGAGAGAATAGCCATCTCTCTATCATCTTGTCTTGTGAGTCTTAACTTTTAATCATGATCTTATGACTGTACGTAGTTACTTTTATTATATGTACTGCATTATTATGTTGAAGATATTTTAGTGCATTGGGAAGTGTTTTATATCCATATAAAGTTAAAATATATACTATATACTAATACACTTGACTAATTGATGCTAATTAAGGACCGTATGTACCTGTTCTGACTTGCTTACAAATCCAAATTAAAAACAGACCTAGGTAATGGAACTCACTTTTAACCCGGGGACTTGCCTGAATTGATCTCACTTGCCTGCTTTAATTCCATATCCCTGTACTTGACTACATGCCTCTCAAATGGTGTTCCTGCCTCCACCACCTCCTCTGGTTACTTATTCCAGATATTAAGTATGTGAAAAATTTACCCCTCAGCTCCCTTTTAAAACTGCTCCATCTCACCCTTAAGCATATCCCTTCTAGTTTTAGACTGTTCTATCACATGAAACAGGCACTGGCTATCAACTCTATCCATATACATCTCCATCACATCACCTCTCATTCTCCTACACACCAGAAAAGCAGTCTATCCAATCTCTTCTGATAACTCCAGCCATTCAATCCAGGCAACGTGTTTGTGAGTTTTCTGCCCCCTATCCAGCACAATCACATCCTTCCTATGTGCAGCGACCAGAATGGCACACAATACACCAAAATGCCACCTAAATAATATTTTAGACAACTGTAGACTGACAGCCCAGCTCTTGTACCTTGGCTGATGAAGACGAGCAAGCTTTCCTCACTACTCTGTTCACTTGTGGTTCCCATTGGGAGGAAATCATGTAGAGCATAAGACATAGGAGCAGAAATAGGGTATTCAGCCCCACCATTTAATCGTGATGTGATCCATTTTCCTACTCAGCCCCACTGCCCAAACTTCTCTCCATTGCCGTTGATGCTCAGGCTAATCAAGAACCTATCAATCTCTGCCTTAAATACACCTAATGTCAAGGCCTTCTCCACCGCCTGTGGCAACAAATTCCAGATATACCACCCTTTGGCTGAAATTCCTATGCATTTCTGTTCTATTTGAACACCCTTCAAATCCTGAGGCTGTGCCCTCTTGTCCTAGACTCTCCTATCATAGGAAACAACCTTTCTGCATTTACTCGGACCACACCTTTCAACATTCAAAATATTTCAATGAGATCCCCCTCATTCTCCTAACGAATACAGGCCAAGAGTTGCCAAACTCTCCTCACATGACAATCCTTCCATTCTCAGAATCATCCTTGTGAACCTCCTCTGAACACTCTCCAACGTTAGCACATCCTTTCTTAAATGAAACTGTTCACGATATTCTAGCTAGATATTGATAGCTAGAGACTCTGATAGCTCAGTGGTTAGAGCACTGGTCCTGTAAACCAGGGATCGTGAGTCCTTTCCTCACTGGGGCCTCATATCTGTGAGGGTCGCTGGTCAAAGTGAGGACTCTGTCTTTCTTATGGTAGACAAAATTAAAGAATTTCATGTATATTACATTTTACGTGACAATAATGGAACTTTTACCTTTATTCCAAATGAGCTCTCACCAGTACCTTATAAAGCCTCAACATCACATCCCTGATTATATTCTATTCCTCTTGATATCAGCACTGACTCAACCTCAAGTTTACCTTTAGGCTATCTTGCACAAAGACTCTCAGGTCCCTTTACATCTGGGTATTTTTGATTTTCTCCCATTTAAAGAAGTCTGCCAGTTTATTTTTTTCTAGCAAAGGGCATGACCGTACACTTTCCAACATTATATTTCATTTGCCACCTCTGCCCATTCTTCTAATTTGTCAAAGTCCTTCTGCAACTACCCCATTTACTTAACACTACCTACTCCTCCATCTACCTTTATTTCATGAAACCATTCATTCTACAATCCAAATCATTAACATAAAAAGTGGACCCAACACTGACCCCTGTGGATCTGGCAGCCAACTAGAATATGTTCCCTGCATTTCAACTCTCTGCTTCCCGCCAATCAGCCAATGCTCTACCCACGTTAGTATGTTTCCTGTTATACCATGGGCTCTGTCTTGTGAAGTTGTCTCATGCATAACATCTCGTTAAAGGCATTCTGAAAATCCAAATACACAACATCCCTTATCCAGTCTGTTTGTCACTTCTTCAAAGAATTCCAATTGGTTTGTCAAGCAAGGTTTGGCCTCTCTTGTCATGTGCCTCCAAGTACTCTGTAACCTCATCATTTACAATCGACTCCAAAATCTTCCCAACTACTGATGTCAGGGCAGCTGCTGTATAATTTCATTTCTGCTGCCTCGCTCCCTTCTTAAATAGTAGAATGCCATTTGTGAATATGCAGTCCATTGGACCATACCAGAATCTATTAATTCCTGACAGATCATTACCAATGTGCTGAGCACATTCACTCTGTTTGCATCTGTTATGAACTAACAAACCTTATTAGTACTAATAAAGGAACAGCAATGGAAAATTCATCAACCACTGGAAATTCAAAATGTTTTTATTAAACTATTAATAACAGAATATTTCTTACTTATCTCTAAACTTTATCTTAAATCCCGCTATGCGAAAAGGTAAATGTGTGTGTATGAGTGTTAAATTCAAACCATTATTTCAGTTTAAACTTGAGTCTGAAAAGTCAGTTTTAAAGTCCAGTTTCAAACTTATTGTTGAACTTCAATATTTTTTAAAATTGTGGTTCAGAAGTAATTAAACATTATATCTTCTGATCTCTTTAAACTCACAAGTCTCTTGATGAGTTGTTGTTCAGAGAGATATTCTTCATGAGTGTTTTCACAGGTTTCCTCCTTTCTTGTTAAGGTTGCGAAACTGTGATCTTCATGATAAGTAATTTCTTAAACAGGAGTAACAATCCTCTGGGTGCACGAGGCTGCCTCTCTTTTCTTAGAAGAGCAGTCGGAAGTGGTCTTACTTATTTAAAAGCTACTTGTGTTGTGTATCTCCTATAATAAGGATAATACAATAGTCCTGTCTTTCCAGGATGTCAAGTATTTCTTCAGTCTTTGCCTCTCTGCCTTCAGTATATAGTTCTCTGACATCATTTGACATTACATCACCACAGATTTAGTTTCATTTCTGCAAAACCTCTTGCCTTTTCCAAACTACTTGCATCCATAACAACATCTGACCTCACTCCTGTTTCAAGTGGCTTAAATAGTTTTATGATTCTACCAAGTCTGGCTCATGTCATCAAAATGTTTTGTATACTAACAAAAAATGCTTTTAGGAAACCACACATAGTCTTTGGGTTTCAATTAAGGACACAAGTTCCATTATGGTTCTGTTTTCCAGACCCATCGACTCTGAGAATGAACTCTCTCTCTGAGTACAATGGTTCTCTGTAAATGAGCTGTGACCTGTGTGTGATCCTTTACCAGCCCATAACTAACTTACTAAAAATACATATACAATATTTTAATTCTACAACTTACTTTACTAAGACATTTTTATATGAAATATAGCTTAATATTATCCTAAATATTATTAACACAGATTCATTACAATCAGTGACAGACATCTTCCAGTGGCCAACCACTTCAATTCTGTCCTCCACTCCCATGCTGAGATGTCTGTCCATGCCCTCATGTTCTTTTCTTTTTTCTTTGGCTTGGCTTCGCGGACGAAGATTTATGGAGGGGGTAAAAAGTCCACGTCAGCTGCAGGCTCGTTTGTGGCTGACCAGTCCGATGCGGGACAGGCAGACACGATTGCAGCGGTTGCAAGGGAAAATTGGTTGGTTGGGGTTGGGTGTTGGGTTTTTCCTCCTTTGCCTTTTGTCAGTGAGGTGGGCTCTGCGGTCTTCTTCAAAGGAGGCTGCTGCCCGCCAAACTGTGAGGCGCCAAGATGCACGGTTTGAGGCGTTATCAGCCCACTGGCGGTGGTCAATATGGCAGGCACCAAGAGATTTCTTTAGGCAGTCCTTGTACCTTTTCTTTGGTGCACCTCTGTCACGGTGGCCAGTGGAGAGCTCGCCATATAATACGATCTTGGGAAGGCGATGGTCCTCCATTCTGGAGACGTGACCCATCCAGCGCAGCTGGATCTTCAGCAGCGTGGACTCGATGCTGTCGACCTCTGCCATCTCGAGTACCTCGACGTTAGGGGTGTGAGCGCTCCAATGGATGTTGAGGATGGAGCGGAGACAACGCTGGTGGAAGCGTTCTAGGAGCCGTAGGTGGTGCCGGTAGAGGACCCATGATTCGGAGCCGAACAGGAGTGTGGGTATGACAACGGCTCTGTATACGCTTATCTTTGTGAGGTTTTTCAGTTGGTTGTTTTTCCAGACTCTTTTGTGTAGTCTTCCAAAGGCGCTATTTGCCTTGGCGAGTCTGTTGTCTATCTCATTGTTGATCCTTGCATCTGATGAAATGGTGCAGCCGAGATAGGTAAACTGGTTGACCGTTTTGAGTTTTGTGTGCCCGATGGAGATGTGGGGGGGCTGGTAGTCATGGTGGGGAGCTGGCTGATGGAGGACCTCAGTTTTCTTCAGGCTGACTTCCAGGCCAAACATTTTGGCAGTTTCCGCAAAGCAGGACGTCAAGCGCTGAAGAGCTGGCTCTGAATGGGCAACTAAAGCGGCATCATCTGCAAAGAGTAGTTCACGGACATGTACTCATGTACTGTCACACTAAGACCACCAGTACATTGGAGGAGCAACACTTAATTTTTTGACTAGGCACTCTCCAACTGGATGGCATTAGCAATGATGTCTCCGGTTTCTGCTAGCCCACTCTCCCTTCTCCCTCCCTTCTTTTTCCCTTTGTCTTCTTTCCTCCAGCTTTCTACTACCTCTCCATTCACAGAGCCATCCCTCCTCCCCTATTTGCTGTTGTGCCCTCCTTTCCTCATCCACCTATTACCTCCTGCCTTTGAGACCATGCTCCTCCCCCTATCTATCTCACCCCCCACCATTGATTTCAAGTGCCTATCTACATTTTTTCATCCCTTGATGTAGGGCTCAAGCCTGAAACATTGGTTATGTATCTTTATTCTTTGCTCTATAAAGTACACTGTTTGACCTGCTGAGTTTCTCCAGCATTTTGTTTTTACTTCATCAATGGTGTCTGCAGACCTCCATCTCTACCGCTACTTTTTTTCAAAACCCGAGGGTGCTATCCATCTGGCCCAGGAGATCTATTCAGATCTATACCATTCAGCTTTCTGAGCATCTTCTCCCTTGAAATAGTAACTGCACTCACTTCCCTTCCCTGAAACATTCCAAATCTGGCACATTGCTAATGTCTTCCACAGAGAAGAATGATGCAAAATACTCATTTAATTCCACAGCCATCTCCTTTTCTCCCATTATTATTTCTCCAGCACCATTTTCTTGTGGTCCTATATCTTTTACTCTTTATATACTTGAAGAAGTTTTTCGTATCTTCTTTGATATTATTTACTAGCCTACTTTCATACTTCACCTTTTCCCTCCTTGAGTTTTTTGGATACCTTATGAGACTTTTGGGTACCTTCTGCAAGTTTTTATAAACTGGCCAATCGTCCATTGTTCCACTAAATTTTGCTTCCTTGTATGCCCTTTCTTAAGCTTTTACATTGGCTTTGATTTCCCTTGTCAGCCGCAGTTATGACTTTTTTCTATTTCAATATTGCTCCTTTTATGGTATGTATTTATCTTGTACCTTCGTCATTTCTTGCAGAAACCCCACCTATTGCTGTTCTGCTTATCTCCCTACCAATGCACTCTTCTGATCTATTTTGGCCAGCTCCTCTCTCATGCCAGTGTAATTCTCTTTATTCTACAGAAATACTACCACCATATCTGACTTTAGTTTCTCCTTGTTAAATCTCAAATTGAACTCAATCATACTCTGATCACTGGCTCTCAATAGTTCCTTTATTCTCAACTCTCCAATCACCTCTGGTGCATTACACAACACCTAATCCAGTACAACCAATCCCTTAGTGGGCTCATCAACACACCGCTCTAAAAACCATCTCGTAGGCATTATACAAATTCTCTCTCTTGAGATCCATCCCAACTTGGTTTTCCCAATATACTTGCATGTTAAAATCCCCCATCACTATCATAATATTGCCCTCTGACATGCCTTTCTTAGTGGCTGTGGTAATTTGTTGTTCAATCCTGATGACAGTACGGAGGTCAGTATATAACTACCAATAGTGAGTTTTTACCCTTGCCATTTCTTAACTCAACCCACAATGATTCTATATCTTGTGATTCTATGTCACTTCTTTCTAATGATTTAATGTTGTTCCTTACCAACAGAGCTACTCCACCCCGTTTACCTGCCAATCCTTTTGATACACTATGTATGCTTGAACATTAAGCTCCCAATGACATCCATCCTTTAGCTATGATCCATGTGGCCACAGGATCATACCTACCAATGTGCAGCTGTACTACAAGGTCATCCACTTTATTTCTTATGCTGTGTGCATTTAAATACAAACCCTTCAGCTCTTTATTTGTTACTTTTGACTTTGTGTCCCTGTTGCATTGAAACTCATTCCAATGGCTGCAATTTTGCCCTATCTGCCTGTCCTTCCATACAAACTCCCTACTTATGTGGCAACCACCTCTTCATCTGCTTCTCACCTTGGTTCCCACGTCCCTGCGAATCTAATTTAATTCTTCCCCCCCCCCCCCGCCCCCCCAACAGCATTAGCAAACCTCCCTGTCGGGATATTGGTTCCCCTGAGTTCAGGTCCAAACCGGTCTCACTTGTATAGATCACCCCTTCCCCAGAAAAGGTTCCAAAGATCCAAGAACTTGAAACCCTGATCCCTGAACCATCTCTTCAGCCACACATTTGTCTGCACCATCTTCCCATTCTGACCTTTCCTAGCTCCTGGCACTGTGAGTAATCCAGACATCATTACCTTGGAGGTCCTGCTCTTCTGCCTATTTCCTAACTCCCAAAACTAACTTTACAGGACCTCTACCCCAGTCCACACTATGTCTTGTTACCAATATGTACCACGACCTCTGGTTGTTTATCCTCCTCCTTAACAATATCTTGCACCCACTCAAAGGCATTTTGGAAGATTACACACCATCCAGGAGACTCTTTCACAGCCACAGAGCCTCCTATCTGTTCCTCTGACTATCGTCCCCATGACCATTGCTTGCCCTTCCCTTCTGAGGCTCAGAGCAGACCACAATGCACAGATAGGTCATCCCCCTCAGCAGTATCCAAAGGGGTACGTGCACCCTAAGATTTCTCTGTTCAATATCACTCTCCAGGGCCCTCCCATTCACTGTAAATATGTTTAATGTCCCAAAATGCTTCACTTTGCACTTAGTCGTTAAATTCCATATGCCATTCCCTTGTTCACTCTTCTCAATATTCTATATTCTGTTCTAAGCTTAGACAACTTCCTTCACTCTCCCATGTACATAAACTTTGCTGCCTCCTGCAAACTTACTAATCATACCACTTGTATTCCCATCCAAATAACTCACATAATGACAATCATCAGTGGACCTGGACCCAGTCCCAGTGTTGGTCACAAGCCTCCAAGCTGAGAAATAACCATCCATTACCATCTTCTTGTACAATCAAGAGCATGGAAACAGGTCCTTTGACCTGACATTCATGACAACCATACTATCCTATTTGCCTGCATTTGGCCTATATGTCCAGAATTATTCAAACCCATGTATCTGTCTAAATGTCTTCTGAATATTACATTTGTCCCAATTTCTATCACTTCTTCTGGCAGCTTGTTCTAGTGCCCAATACCATCTGTGTGAAGAAGATGCCCCTCAGGTCGCTTTTATAAATTTCTCCTTTTACCTTAAATATATGCCTTCCTACTTGAGGAAAAAAATGACTGAACTTATCTAAGCCCCTCAAGATTTTATCATCCTCTGTAAGGCCCTCCAGGGAGAAAAGTCCCAGACTATCCAGCCTCTCCTTATAATTTAAGCCTCCCCAGTTCCGTCAACATTCTGATGAATCTTTTTATCCTTTTATGCACCCATTCTAGCTTTATGATATCCTTTCAATTGGTAATTAACTTAAAGCATGCACAGTGCTCTAAGTGTGTTCTCACTGCTGACATTCATTGGTAACAATAATGATCTTCATCCTGTATTCAAAACCCTGACTGATATAGGCAATCATGCCAAACCCCTCCTTCACTACCCTGTCTACCTGAATCACCAATTTCATGAAACCATGCACAGCACCTCTAAAAGTCTGACTCCCAAACCAATTTTGTATCAATGTAGGTAACTCACCCTGGACCTCAGGTAATCTAACCTTCCAAACTAGTCTAATATTCAGAAACTTGTCAAAGGCCATACTTAATCACATAGATAATATCTACCACTCTGTGAATCTGCTTGGTCACCTCTGTAAAAACTCAAATTGAATTGAGATACAATTTCCCATGCACAGTGCTTGCCTTTCCAAATGCAGATAAATCTTGTCCCTCAGAATCCTTTCCACGAACTTTACTGTGTTACGACTAACAAAGTTTTTATTAAACAATTAATAACATAACATTTCTTACTTATCTCTAAACTTAACTCTAAATTTAACCCCACTATGCACAAATGTAAATGTGTATGTGTATTAAAGTCCAAAACCATTACAGTTTAAATTTGATTCTGAAAAAGTCAATTTTTAAAGTCCAGTTTCAAATGTCTTGTTGACTTCAGGATCCTTTTAAATCACAGTTCAGAAGTAATTATGAAGGAGTTTTAAACATTACATCTTCAGATCTCTTTAAACTCACGAGTCTATGGATGAGCTGTCTTTCAGAGAGATATTCTTCAAACAGGAGTGACCATCTTCTGGTCACTAATAATAAGTGATCTTACTTGTTTAAAAGCCATTTATGTTGCATCTCCTGTGATAAGAACAATACAAGCCCCGTCTTTCCACGAGGTCAAGCTTTCTGTCTTCTTCAGTTTTCTTCCACAATGAGGCTGCACTCCTTAGTTTCAAAAGAGCAGTCAGAAAGTGGTCTCCCTTTTGAAATCCACTATTTTCTGTATTTCCCTTTGATTAGGGGAAACACATAGCAGCACCTATTCTGGTTTCTGTAATTCAACCCTGACTTTCACAAAGGTCCAACTTCTGAGTGTCCCACAGGGTCTTGACTTCTGAACTGACTCAAAATGTCTGAATTTGTCAATATATTTCTCAAAATCATATGACAATATATCATCAACAAGGCAATTTTGATTCTTCAAAATCATGTACTGGAATCTTTAAGTTCTAGTTTCATTTCTGCAAAATTTCTTGCCATTTTCAAAACCACTCCATATCGATAACAACCTCAGACCTCATCTCTGTTCAAGTACCAAACCTGGTACTTAAGTTTCAATTAAGAACACTTCAGTTCCATCATGGCTCTGCTTTCCAGATGCGTCGACTCTGAGAATGGTTCTCTATAAATGTGCTGTGACTTGTGTGTGACCCTATACCAGCCCACAACTTAGTAAAAATACATATACAATATTTGAACTCTATAACTTACTTTACTAAAACATTTTTATATGAAATATAGCTTAACATTAACTTAAATATTAACATTAACACAGATCCATTCCAGCTGCCACTGCTATAATACTCACAAAATTATCCGTGCTGCTGTTCTTAAAAAAAAGTACATCTAACTACAACATTAGCAATGGTTATGTGATATCATATAAGTGTTGAAAATCAAATACAGAACAATGTTGAAAAAAATATCTAGCACATGTACTTTTATTGTTTATGTCTTAATATTTTAACTTATATTTATGTAAATCTGCTCCGTGATCCTGAAGAAACGCTATCTCATCTTTACTGTGCAATGTATGGTATGAACAACAAATAAACGTACCTTGACTTTAAAATTTTGTTATAGAATTATCAGCGTAGAAACAAATCCTTTGGTCCACTCTAGCAAGTCCTCACCTATCCCAGTTACCAGTACTTGATTTGTAGACTTCAAAGTCTGGTATCTTCAGGTGCTTGTCTAGATATTTCTTAAATGCTCTGAGACCCTAAGCCTCCACCACCTCAAACAAAGTATTCCAAACTTCAACAACCTCTTACTTTGCTTTAATCTATGCCCTCTAGTTATAGGATTCTTGGTTACAGAAAAAAAGTTGACTACAATCTTTCATATCAATGCCTTTCATAGTTTTGTAATACTCTATCAGGTTCCCCCTCAGTCTTTTCTGTTCCATTGACCCAAGCCAAGCAGATACATTCTCTCCTCAACTGAGATGCTCCATCACTACCAACATTCTGGTAAATCTCCACTGCACCCTCTCCAGAGAAATCATCACTTTTCTATAACTAGGAGACCAAGACTCCACATAACATTTCAGATGTTGCTTCACCAATGTTTAATAAAACTGTACCATAATCTTCCTATAGCTCATGAAGATCATCGCTCGTACACCTTCTTTACGATCCAACCTAATCGTGTGTCACCTTCAAGGAACTTGGGCCTTGTACATAAGGTTTGTTCCGCCTAATTTACCAAGTAGTCAATATCTCTCAGTAGCCCATGACTGTCCTCCTCATTATTCACAGAAATGCTTGAGGAATTCAGTACATCTCGCAGCATCCATGGGAGGTAAAGAATATTACTGATGTTTCAGGCCTAAGCCCTACTTCAAGGTATGAGAAAAAAAAGCAGGCCATACCTGAATAAAATAAATGGCAAAGGAGGATATAGAAAAGAGGCCAGTCGAAGGAAAGGCAAAAATTGATGGGGGGGGGGGGGGGTGGGGGGAGGTTGGCTCTATGAATGCAGAGCTGGGCAAAAAGAGAGAGAGCTACAGGAAAGGAGATATGGGGGATGGGGGCTAACAGAAACAGGAGGTTGATGTTAATGCCATCCATTTGGAGGATGCCCAGACAGAATAGGAGGTCTTGTTCCTCCAATGTGCAGGTGGTCACAGTCTGGGAGTGCATAAGACCATAGACAGACATGTTGGCATGGGAATGGAGTGAGGAATTGAAATGGGTGGCCACTAGGAGACCCCGCTATTGGAGGGGATGGAGCTGACATACTCCCAGTCTGCATCCAGTCTCTTCGATGTCGAGGAGACCACAACAGGAGCACTGGATACAATAGATGACCCCTGCAGGTTTACAAGTGAAATGCTGCTTCACTTGGAAGGACTGCTTGGAGCCCCAGATGGTAGTGAGGGAGGAGTGTGGCTGCAAATGGAGCACCTCCTGTGGTCACAGGGGTAGGCTAAATGCATCGAAACTCTGGAAGAACTCAGCTGATCTTTTCACCATCTGAAGAGACCGGCTGAGCTTCTTCAGCATTATGGGGTGTTTTTACTACAATCACAGCATCTGCAGACTTTCGTGTTTCACATAGGGGTAGGTGCCAAGAGGACGATTGGTGGGAAGGGAGGAGTGGATGAGGGAGTCACAGAGGATATAGTCCTTGTGCAATGAAGAAGGGGAGAAGCAGGGAAGATATATCTGGTGGTGGAGGAAATTGCGGAGAATATGTTCAACACAAAGGCTGATAGGGTGGTAGGTGAAGACAAGGGGAAGCCTATCCTTGTTATATGTGGGATCAGAGGGGGCCAGGGCAGATGTGCATTTAATGGAGGACATGTGAGTGAGGGTCGAGTTGACGGTGGTACAGAGGAAGTCACATTGTTTGAAGAAGGAGGACATCTCTGATGATCTTGTCCCAGAAGCAGATGAAATTGAGATAAAGGAATAGAATTCTTATAGGGGGCAGGATTTGAAGAAGAGTAATTGAGGTAGCTGATGGAGATGGTGGGTTTGTAGAAGACATTGGTCTAGAGTTTGTCTCTAAAAATGGAGACAGAAAGAACGAGAAAGGGAACAGTGTTGCAAAAGATGGGCAAAATAAATATGAGGTTGGGATGGAAGCTGGCAGCAAAGTGGATAAAGTCAATGAGCTAATCATTGGTGCATGAGACAGCAGCAAAGTAGCTGTCGATGTAGCAGAGGAAGAGTTTAAGGGACCTGCCTGAGAAGGCTTGAGGTGTGGACTGCTCTACATAGCTAACAAAAAGGCAGGCATAACTGGGACCTATGTGGGTACCCATGGCTGCTCTTGTGACTTGGAGAAAGTGGGATGAGTTAAAGGGGAAGTTACTGAGGGTGATGACATTCTGCCAGCCAGAGGAGGGTGGTGATGGGAGGGGGCCTGGTTGGTTGTATTGCTGAGAAAGAAATGAAGTGCTTTGAGGCCTTCAGTACGGGAGATGGTGTGTATAGTGAATGGGTGTTCATGGTAAAGATGAGGTGGTCAAGTTCAAGGAACTGGAAGTTTTTGAAGTGATGGCGGGCCTATGAAGTATCATGGATGTATAGCTGGGGAGGGACCGGAGTTGAGGTAAATGGATAGAGGCTGGGCTAGGGAGACGATTGGAAGTGATGAGCTCAGAGATAGTATGTGAGACAGTGATTTGCTGAGTTTCAGTTGAATCCTATTGGAAGGATAAATAAGATGAGGTGCTTGAGAGTTGTCTGACTTTGACCAAATAGAGTTGAGTGCGCCAGACCATAACAGTGCCACTCTTGTCTGCAAGTTTGATGGTGAGGTTAGGATTACTGCAGAGAGAGTGGACAGCATGTCGAAAATGAAGACATGCCTCAGCCTCCTTTACTCTAAGAAATGAAGACCCAGCCTATCCAACCTCTCCCTAGAACTCATTCCCTCCAAGTCCCAGTCACACAGATGAATCTCTTTTGCATCCCTTTTTAGCTTATTGATATCTTTTCAGTAGCTTGGATGGATATCAATACGCTAATCTTCCATGCACATTCATCCTCTAATTGTGACCTTTGCACGCCTGCATCACAAGGTCCCAACTTTTGTATTCAATACCCTGCCCAATGAAGACAAGCATGCTACACGTCTTGCTCACTACCTGAATCGCCACTTTCAGGGAACTTGATCTCCCTTCTACGAGGCTCCCCAGCGCCATTCCACTTTCCATGCAAGTCCTGTCCTGGTTTGACTCACCGAAGTGTAGCAAATCACATTTGTCAGAGTTAAATTCCATTTCCAACTCCTTAGTCTACCTTCCCAACTGATCAAATTCTTGTTGCAAATAGCATCTTTCCTCACTCACATCCTTACTTATCATGTCCATTACTGTGACCCATCATTAATATAGACAACAAACAGCAGTGGACCCAGTGCTTGTTTGCTTCAGTTCCTTGACTTTGATGATCTTCTTCATGGTAAAGACAATGAGAAATATTTGCTATGAAATCTCACCCATCTCCTATGGCTCCACACAAAGTTGATTGTTGATTTTTAATGGGAACAATTCTCTCCCGAGCCATTGTTTTTCTATTAATATACCTGTAAAATCTTGTAAGATTTTCCTTTATCTTTGAGAGGAAGAATTTCACTTTAAACAGAACAGCTGATCCCAAGTACTTCAGGGCCCAGGAGGCAGAGCAAAATTTTTGATTCGCTTGTTGTTAGTCATTGCAGCCAATAAAATAAATAATAGATTCAGATGAGTGAGTGTACTGGAAGTGTAAGTGTAACGTGACTGACTGCACTCAGAGACAATGAGGAGTACAAACATGCTTTTAATAGCTTATAATCAATGGCCGGTTAACACAATCATCCTCAGGTGAATCTGAGGTAAGGTGGGAAAATCAGGGTTTATATTGGGGTAGGTGAGGGTGGAGCCAGCCATCAGAACAATGCATAGACAGTGAATTCCAGTTCACTGTAGTAAGTGCTTCGGCCATGAGTGTTGAACAAAGGTCCAGGAAAGGTTTTTTTTTAATACTTTTCAGACCTTCTTCAGTCTGGATGTCATTCTGGGCAGAGCTATGCTCCTCCTTTAGAATGTGGATACCAGCAAGATTTCTGTGTCTCTGTTGATTACATCTGTGGGAAGTGTGTACCCAGCTGCAGCTGGTTATTTAATGCATCAAGGAATTGAAACTGGAGCTGGAGCTGGACCTGGACAATCCTGAGGCAGAGAGGGCCATAGATTGCAGTTAAGGTGCATGCTGCAGGTAGTTGTGTAACCACCAGGAAAAGTAAAGACAATAGGTGGACAGTGCAGGGTTCCTCTAAGGCCAGTACCCTCATTAACTGGTTTAATGCTTTGAATGAAAACCTGTCAAAAGGTAGTACCATGACTGGCTCTGAGACTCAACAAGGAAGGGTGGTCAGGTAGAGCAAGAGTGGTAGGAGAATGATTTAATGGCTTGATAGCCAGTTAAAAAAGCAGGGGCTCCAGGAAGGCAATGGTGGGATTACAATCTGTGCCACATGCTTTCAATGCAAGAAGTAGAGACAGAGTTTAGGTTATTACATGGGTAAGGACCTATTGCAGGAACTTGAGCTTCAGATGTTCAGATCAATGATCTCTCTTCGAGGCAATGTGGGATGTGACCTGTGCAAGGGGAACAGATTCCATTTCAACTGGAGGGGAATCAAGAATCTTGCAGTGAGATTTGCTTGTGTTACTCTGGAGGGTTGAAACTGGAAGGGAGGAGGGGGCAAAAGGAGCAGCAAGGTAACAAGTGAAGTAATTAAGGGGATGTCAGATGGCAAGTAAACCTGAAAAAATGGTTAGGAAGGGAAAGGTGAATGAACACATTGAATGAACAGATTGATGGGCTGAAATGTTTTTTTTAATGCAAGAAGTATTCTGGGTAAAGCAAATGAACCAAGAGCTTGGACTGACACTTGGAATTATGATGTTGTCGCCCTGACAGACTTGGATGCAAAAGGGGCAGGATAGAGTGGGAGGAAAAAGAGATAGAGCACCCTCTCTTATCTTCAGTGGAAAGGTGATTCTTGGGCCCCAGCACTCAGTGGAAGAGAAGCAGGTGGCGGCTAGCTCAAAGCAGGAGCAATGACTATCTTCCTTAACCATAATCTCCCATGCAGCTGGAACCGCTCTGCGTATCCCTGACTCTGGCAGAACAGTTCCAGCTGCGTGGGGGATTTTGGGTAACGAAGACAGCCACTGGACCTGCATTGAGCCATTGCTACAAGCCAGTGTGGGGCTCCGGTGAACTCAAGGCTTGGCAGTACTGCACTCCTGCTACCGCATCAGGAGTTGGATGGGGGTGGCAACAAATGATTGGGGGAGTGCTGTGACGGATGGCCAGGGCCAGGAACGAGGCATTTGCTTAAAGACACTCCCATTTAAAAATGATTCCGAAATCCGGAAGATTCCGAACAACAGCAGGTGTCTGGTCCCGACGATCCCGGATAAAAGGTTAGGCATCTGTATACAGTTAAAGACAGGGTTCAAAGGCATTGATATGCAAGGGGGATCTTGGATTTCATGTCATAGATCATTGAAAGTGGCTATGCAAATTGGGTGATAAAGAAGGCATATTGTATGCTTGGGTGGGGCATTCAGTATAAAAGTGAGTAAGTCATATTGCAGTCAAAAAAAAAATTGACTTAAGTCGCAGTATGGTGTGAAATTCTGGTCGCCTCATTACAGGAAGGATGTGGAGGCTTTGGATGGGGTACAAAAGAGATTTACCATGATGTTGCCTGGATTACAGGGTTATTAGCTCTGGGGAGAGGTTAGACAAACTGGAGCAGTTTTCTTAGCTACGTTGGAGGCTGACGGAAGATCTGATAGAAGTTGATAAAATTATGGGAAGCATAGATAGGATAGAGAGTCAGCATCTTTTTCACAGGATAAAAATGTAGATACCAGATGACAAGCATTTAAGATGAGGGGAGTGAAAAGTTTAAAGATGTGCTGAGCAAGGTTTTATTTACACTGAGTGGTAGGTGCCTGAAACTGGCTGCCTGGAGTAGTGGTGGAAGCAGATCAATAGTAGTGTTCTAAATCAACACATGAATATGCAGAGAACACTGGGATAAGTATCAAGTGGCAAGCAACAGGGTTTTAGTTCAGTTTAGCAACTTTGCCATGGACTCATGGGCCGGAGGGCCTGTTCTAGTGCTGTACTGAACAGTTTATTTCTTTTTCTAGTATTTTATGACAAACTCGTGCATAAATACAGTTTTCATATATCAAAATATTATATAAAAAGAATGATTAAATACATTAATTTTATATGAAAGAAAAAAACTAGAAAAATCTAATATACTCTCCCATCCCTCCCCAAAACCCCCACTACCTACCCAAAGAAAAATAACTACAACAATTAAAAAAAAACTAAAATACTAATAAAAATATAGTAAATATACATATCAAGTTGGATTGCTCTTGGAAACACTCGAAGATCTCACATAAAAACATTTTCACCCCTAAAAAATAATTAATTAAGTGAAAACTTCATGGAACTGGAGAAATCAAGGGAATTATTTATAAACTCCTAATATTTGAGCATACAGGCTCCAAATCTGTAAAAAATACAATATTTACCTCAAATATATGTCATTTTTTCTAATGGAATGCAGCTTTGGATCTGTTTGCCATCTTCCTAATGTTAAAGAAACATCTGATTTCCAAGTAACACTTCCTTGTTATTACCAGAGCTAATTTAACAAATTTCAATTAAGAATCTAATACATCTAATTTAAGAATTATATTTCCAAAATTACCCATCAAAAATAGCTCAGGATTTAACCGAAAAACGACACCAGTAACCTGTTGCAAAAAATTACTAATGGAAATCCAAAATGGTTTGACTTTTGAACAATGTCAAGTAGAGTGGAAAAAAGTTCCAATTTCTTTCACCACATCTAAAACATCGGTCTGAAATATCTGATTTCCATTTATTCAATTTTTGAGGTATAAAGTATAATTGATGTAAAAAAATTATATTGAAGCAACCTATATCTTACATTAATTGCATTAATCATAATATCCTTACACACATTTTGCCATGTCTTTTAAACATTTAAATCATGTTCCCATATTTCCTTTGACCTAAATAAACCTAATTTAGACACCTTCTCCTGTAATTTCATATATACTAATAAAATAAATTTCTTAACAATTCCATGTCACCAATTTTTCTAACAATAGTTTATTTCAACAGCTAATCATCAACTGCTCTGATGCCACAAAAGGACTGTCTGCAGTATTGCAGTCACTTTCCTTGCACAAGGGTAACTGAATTTTTAAAAAATGATCCATATTTTGTGTGTATTGTTTCTTTTTGATACAATTATGTAAATCATTGGGGTTGTTTTTTATTTACAAAGTAATTATTTAGCTGCAGCAAGTAAAGGTTTTCAGTTCATATTTATATTGTACAATATGAATGACAATAAACCCATTATCAGTATGTTCTTATCCTGCCTGCCAGATCCATATCCTGTCCTCTTTTAGCCCTTCTGATTTCCCTCATGTCCTCCTACAACTCTTGCACTCACTGAGAGATTCTCTTGATCTGGACTGACACATGCCTGCCTTTTTCTGACCAGAACCTCTCATCACCCATGGTTTCAAAAACTTCACCCAACAGGAACATCCAATCCCTGAACTCTTGCTTATCTCACCTTTAAAGTCCTCCCACTTCCCAGCTGACCCCCTAACCTGCAAACGACCTCTCCCAATCAAACTATAATGCCTGCAAAATTGGCCAAGCCCCAATTTAGGACCAGTCCTTTCTCCGTAACTATTATAGTATGCAAAATTACACTCCCTGATCCCATAGAGAGGTAGAGATGAAACAAAATAGGGGGCTTAGGAAAGGAGAATGACAGAGAGGACCAGATTGAACCAAAAGGGAGAAGAGTATACAATGGGTGAATAGTATTGGGGAAAAGCAGATGGAACCAGAGGGGCATTGTGGGAATAGGGACAAAAAAGGGCTGGAAGGAAGGAGAACTAAAGGTGAACTAGAGGAGGAAATCAAGGGGAACACATGAGGTGATTGCTACTTAAAATTGGAAAATCCAGTTCTCACCATTGGGTGGTAGATTACCCAGGTGTTCTTCCTCTCCATCCCTGCAACCCTTGCTCTTATACCCCTCCCTCATCACCATCTGAAGAATTAAGCAGCCATTCCAGGTGAGGCAAAAATCAATGAGCACCTCCTCCAACCCCATCTAATCT
The DNA here is from genome assembly GCF_036971445.1 of Narcine bancroftii. Lineage (NCBI taxonomy): Eukaryota > Metazoa > Chordata > Chondrichthyes > Torpediniformes > Narcinidae > Narcine > Narcine bancroftii. The sequence continues at coordinate 75,659,700 of NC_091475.1, forward strand.
ATTCAATGTGGACTCTTCTTCACCAGAAGCACCTCTGCTCTGTCTGCAATGACCATCCCAGGCTCCTGGTTGCATGCAATTTCAACTCCTCTTTCCAGTGCCACTGACCTGTATATCTTCTGCCTTTGTCCACTGTCAGGTTGAGGGCCAATGCAAATTCCACTTCTCCAGGCATTACAGTTTAACCTCACTTTGTGCTAAATGAATGACTATGTACTTGCAGAAACCCTTGGTCACTGGGCGAGAGCAGTAAATCTTGTAGAAACTTAAGCAACCTAGGAAATCAGCTAGTCTGGTTTACAAGTTTTACAATGAAATAGCTTTTTTTTGATTATCCTCGCTTTGTATGGAATTTTCAATATAGTATGCAAAATTACTGAGATGTGAAAACAATAAAAATCATACAATCATTTCACCTGAATGAAGATCTTGATGTTCATCAAATTTTGCCTGAAATTGTGATTCAGTTTTTGTGGCACGTATTGTCCAAAGTCCTTGAAGGGATGAAGATAGATGGGAGAAGGCTGGACTTCGAGCTGGATTACAAAATAAATGCATATATAATGATTTGGCAGTGATTTTTTTGGGAAAATTTTATTTAAATTTTCATTACTGCATTAAAGATTATACATAGATTGTCATTCTAAATAATAAAGATTAAAACCCCCTCCCCCTTAATAAAAACCAGCCCCATAGGAAAAAAAGAAAGTAGAGAACATCTGAATATTATTTAAGTAAATCAAAATTATTAAAACTGTCAACTAAAACAAAACATATCTTAATTATAGGAGATGGAAGATTCAGGATAGGTGATTACAACCTAATTCCTGCAGTTTGAAAATATGGTTCCCAAATCTTTTGAAAAACTTCAATGCGTAAATTATATCTAATCTTTTCATACAATTCCAGTATGCTATCTATTCATTCGCAAGTTCCAAGTTACTGCCACACATTTTCTAGCTACTGCTGGGCTATTTTAATAAATTCTTTTTGACAGTTATTTAACTTATATTTCGATTCTGTGTCAAATATAAATAATTGGATCTGAGGAAATTTAACTTTTGTAACTCTTTCCAAAAGTAAACCAAATTCTATCCAAAAGGGTCTGAGTTTTGGCAGTGATTTTAAACATGGTTACATTCAGAAAGAAAGAATGAGCCCAGGCTTCTATCAATTAATTACGTTTCTTTATAGATTTTAAAATCCAAGAGCAGAATGAATGATATCATTATAGCATAATATCTCCTTACATTTTTTCAACTATTTTCTTTCAACAGTGCTATAGAAACATTTACAAATCATTGTTTGCTTGGGTATGATGTTTTGTAGGGAGAGGGGGCAAAGGTTTGTCACTGAAAGATACAGGGAAAACAGATACTTGTGTGGGGTGTGTGATCAGACGGGTCCTGTGGATAGAGGAGTTTTCTTAGCAGGTTGCTTAGGGAGCTCTCTCCATGCTTGTTCCAACTCTAACTTTGGTTATTGATGCATAGTTAACATTAAGAATGATTTATTGCATTGAGAGAATGTGTTCTAGGGCCAGTAAGAAAATGTAGAAAGGGTTAAAGTTTGAAGTTTTAGGAAAAGGCTCCAGAAGTAAATGCATGTATTATGCTGTAAGCAGATAGTGTTCACTGCTTATATAAGGACATCGATAAAAGGGTGTCTATGGACTCATAAATATTTCCAGCTAAAACTTCAGAGTTCAAAGATTTGCTTGTATTTCTCACAATAAACCAGATTCATTAGCTTGGTCAAGGGTACATATCCTTTCTGAGTAAAGTTGGGGTGGCCACAACAGTTAAGACTGTAAGGCTTTAATATGAGGCATGGAAGGGTAGTGGGTGAGGATTTAGACAATGAGATTGGACCTCGATTGATTACTGGAGCACTTGGGATTAAAGGTAGGCTGGAGGAAATGGGGATTTGTGATTAAGAAAGTACCAGGGATGATCAGTAAATTAGAGAGACTAATTGAGCACCAGACTCCATCCGCTGTCTGAGGCTTACAAATATAAATAAAATTGGAAGAAATCCTGAGCCGATCAGCACTGCTGGGCAGCTCTGCAATGCCTAAAAATGCTTATTACAACACATTAGAAGTATATGTGATACATGTGATAAATCCCAATTTCAGTCAACATAATGACTATGTGGCAAGCACTACAATGTACAATTGAATTTCGAGGGTAGTGTGTTCACACTATTTCAAGAATATTGTACTATTAGCAAGCCCTAATCCACAGTTCCCTGACAGCAGCAACATGTATCAATAGAACGGTGAAGAAGGCATGTGGTAAGGCTGCCTTCTGAACTCAGGCCATAAAATACAAGTCGTGGGATGTTGTATTGCAACTTTACAAAACGCTGTGGCTGCTTGGAGAAATATCTGCAGTTCAGGTCACCACAACACAGGAAGAATGTGATTGAATGGATGAAGTGCAAAGGGGATTCATCAGTATGATGCTTGGATGGAGGGCTTGATGGATAAAGCAATGGTTATTTTCTTTGGAGCAAATGAGACTGAGGTGAATCCTGACAGAATATCATGACAGAAGAGTGGCATAAATAAAATAGATAATAAAAGCTTTTTCAGCTGGTAGGAATATCAAAAACAAGAAGGGAAAGATTTAAGGTGAGAGGAAGGAGTTTTTAAAGCGGTGAGTAGGTGGGGGAGGGGGGGGGTGGAGAGTATAATTTTTAACCAGAGAATGGTTGATATCTGGAATGTGCTGCCAGAGTGGTAGTGGAATCAGATACAATTACTACCTTCAATAGGCTTTTAGACAAACACTGAAATAGGCAGCGCATAGACTGAACAAAGACTTTGGTCTCAAACAGTAAAAGGACTGTTCAGTGGTCTGTTTCAGTCTTGTGCAGGGTGCCCTGCAAGGATTTTATATCACGTACAAGGCACAGAATATCATGTAATAAATGAGTGGAGCTGGTGAGAAGGGATGGACACAGCAGAGAGAATAACAAACTAACAAGCAAGGGGCAGAGGAAAAAGTCATGCATGAGGGGAGGTGTAATGATGAGGCAGGGAGAAAAAGAGAGCCATGGTTGAGGAGAAATGAAGAATCATAGAAAAGAGTAATCATTAGAAAGCTGAAGAGAAGGCTGCAGAAGACTGTGGCCCGATCAAGGAGTCCAATTGACCCAGGAGTGAAGCACTCAATGGCAAAACGGGATCATGTTTGAGAAATGATTGTAGTGGGTGGTGAGAGATTGTGTGGGAAAACTATAACTTTGTAGTTTGGCAGAAGGTTTCAGTCAGTTATTTTGTTGTGGAATAATTGCAGAATGAATCTTTCACATCTCTCGATGGAGGACCATCGCCTTCCCAAGATCGTGTTATATGGCGAGCTCTCCACTGGCCACCGTGACAGAGGTGCACCAAAGAAAAGGTACAAGGACTGCCTAAAGAAATCTCTTGGTGCCTGCCACATTGACCACCGCCAGTGGGCTGATAACGCCTCAAACCGTGCATCTTGGCGCCTCACAGTTTGGCGGGCAGCAACCTCCTTTGAAGAAGACCGCAGAGCCCACCTCACTGACAAAAGGCAAAGGAGGAAAAACCCAACACCCAACCCCAACCAACCAATTTTCCCTTGCAACCACTGCAATCGTGTCTGCCTGTCCCGCATCGGACTTGTCAGCCACAAACGAGCCTGCAGCTGACGTGGACTTTTTACCCCCTCCATAAATCTTCGTTCGCGAAGCCAAGCCAAAGAGACTATACTTGAACATTCATTGTTAATAACACCTTTTGGCACTTTGCAGATGATTGTACTTGGCTTGACAGGATGACAGTAGCCAGAATGGATATGCCCCTTTTTGAAGAGAATTACCGGAGGCAATTTTCTGTACCCTTGAAGAGAGGTGAACATTGTAGACATGTTAGAACAGCAAGGCAACATGAGAAACTAGAGCTGCAGCACAAATCTCAGTTTTATATCCAAGATGCTGTCATGTCCTCTAACCTTTGATGCATCAAATTAATTAACCTGTTCCTTGATTTCACCTGAAGTGACTCATTGACAGGAGGCCTGGGAATAAGAGAGATTGCATTATCAAAACCATTTCCTGCTGAAGATGGTGCCAAATGCTTCAGTCATAAACAGACCTGCCTCATCCAGTAGGAGGGTGCCCAGATAGAAAATGAGGTGTTGTTCCCCCAGTTTTTGGGTGGCCTCAGTCTGGCAGTGCATGACAACGTGGACGGACATGTCAGCAAGGGAATGTGGCAGGGTACTGAAATTAGTTGCAACTGAGAGATCACCACTATTGCAGTTAATTGAGCCGAGGTGATCAATGAAGCAATCTCTCGATCTACGTTCAGTCTCTCCGATATAGAGGAGCATTGAATGCAGTAGATGATCCCTGCAGATTCCCAAGTGAAGTGTTGCTTTACTTGGAAAGACTGTTTGGGACCCCGAATGGTGGCGAGGGATGAGGTTTAGGTGCATGTGCAATACTTCCTGTGGTCAAAGGGGTGCAAAGGGAGCGATTAATGGGAAGGGAGGAGTAGATGAGGGAGTCATGGAGCATGCCATGAGAAGAGGAGATAAGAAGGGAAGATGTGTCTGTTGGTATCACAAAGTAGGTGGCGGAAATGGGGGAGGATGATATGGTTGACACTAAGGCTGGTGGGGTGGTAGGTGAAGACAAGAGGAATCCAGTACTTATTGCATGTGAGGGTGGAGGGGGCCAAGTCAGATGTATGGGTAATAAAGGATGGGCAGGTGAGGTTTGGGTTGATGGCAGTAGAGGGGAAGTCACAAATTTTTGAAGAAGGAGTACATCTCAGATAATCTGGCATGGTAGACCTCGTACTGGGAGAAGATGCAAAGGAGATGGAGAAATGGAGAAAACAGCATGGAATCCCTACAGGGGCAGGGTGTGAAGAGGTGTAGTCAAGGTAGTTTTAGGAGTTTGTGGCCTTGTCGAAGATGTCTTTTGAGAGTTTGTATCCTGAGATGGAGACAGAGATTCTGAGAAAGGGGAGAGTGTTGCTTGAGATGTACCAAGTGAATTTGAAGTCGGGGTGGAAGTTGGCAGCAAAATGGATAATATCGATGATTATTAAAGCAGCGCCAAAGTAGTCATCAATTTAGCAGAAGAAGAGTTGAGGAATCTTGCCTGTGCAGGCTTGACCAAAAAGGCAGCATCATGTCACCTTTGTGGATTTGGTGGTCAAAAGGGATTAGTGTGGAAAGAGTGGAGGGCCGAGCATTCCGAGGGGGTGAGATTGGAGTAAATGAAGGATATAGTGAACTTGCGATAATGTTATTACAGTGGCATCTGAGGGGGCGAGATTGGAATGACTGAGGGGAATGGTAAAGTCGAGGCAGTTGATATCTCAGAAGCATAGCCTTAGCAGAGTAGCAGTGATTTTTAAGTGTGTGGTTGTGGCTGTGGGATGCTCTTTTATTCCTTTTATAGTCTTCATTGAACTGTGATTTGTCTTGGGCCTCTGGTTTGATGTTAATTGTAGAGTGAAGAATATACTGGTTAATAAGTTACATATTGTGTTTGAAATACAAATCTGCTGGAATGTTTGGTTGCAAACCTTCAAGCATGCCTAGATTTGAGCTGCTCGATCTGATCCTAATTTGTTCTTTTTAGAGCATGGGTAGTGCCACACAATACGTTGCAGGATAACCTCAACACTATCTCAATAATTTGCCTCTATAATGTCTGTTCAGAGTTTATTCGTACCATTACCATTGTGCATATGTGGATCTGGAATAGATAGATTAGTAATGTTCAGAACAAATAGGTTTATCCAACAGGTTCACTTTCTAGTGCAGACACAGCCTGGCAGTTCTAACTTTGACTTGCCCAGCTCAGTCAGCAGTGGCACTTCTGAACCTTGCTGAGTGCACAGTGTATTGTTCCATTGTACTAAAGAAGTTCACACTGAACCTCTTGGGCATTCTTGAGATTCAAAGTGCTTTTTCTAAGTAGCCTGTAGTGATGCTGAAGTGGCAGCACTGTAGCTGGTGCAGACTTGGGAGAGCCGGGAATGGAGACACAGTGCTGCTCTGCAGAGTCCTACTGCTGATTTGTTATGCTGACTTCTCTGTACAGACTTTAAATGGCCTGCTAAAGGAGTCGATGGTGTGTTTTTTTAAAAATCCTGAAACCATGAACATCTGTGTCCAAGATAATGGTGCCTGTGCTGGGCAGTACGAAGGATTGTAGACTCGGGGAGCATGGACTGGCACAGGGCACCAGAAATGGGAGAACACCAATCTCCTCCATTGAGAAGGGAAAGCACCGGACACTACCTCACAGGGAAGATGACTTTGGCAGCAGACCAGTGAGGTGCTTAGCAGCTGAAAGACCCATACAGTGAAGGAATCTCCCAGTGACCACACATTTCAGTTCCCTGCCACATTCCTTGCTGGCCTGTCTGTCGATTGCCTCATGCACTGTCAGACTGAGACCACCTGCAGATTGAAAGAACAGCACCTCACCTTCTGCCTCCAACTGGATGGTATTGACACTGACTTTTCCGGTTTCTGTTAGAAACTACACACCCCCCTCCTATCTTTTTCCTCCGTCTCCTTTCCTCTAGCTCTGACTCTCTCTCTCTCTTCCCTTTTTCCTCTGTCTCCTTTCACAGAGCCAAAATTAATTCTCACCTTTCCTTTTATCATATCTAATTAACATTTTTTGTTTGTTGATCTATACCCCTCCCCCTCCTATTCTTCCCCCTTTCTTTCCCCAGCCTTTAATTCAGACACTTTTGTTTTCATTCATACCTTGAGGAGGGACTCAGGCCCAAAATGTCAGTAATATGTCTTTACTTCCTCTGGATGCTGCAAGACTGGCTGAGTTCCTCCAGCACTTTGATGTTTGACTTCCTAATGCCACAATATTTCATAGACTCTGAACTCAATGCTGAAGTTTACCAGGGTTTCACTCTTTCAATTATGTGTCATTGTGCTGCTACTTCACCACCTGGAGAATAATGCCTCATTCGCCAGGCTGTTGTTCAATGACTTCAGCTCACTGTGCAGAAGGTGTCAACACCTCTCTCTGTATCTGGATCCTGGACTTACTAATAAAAAGAACACAGTCTGTCTGGGTCGGTTACAGAATATCAAGCACCATCACACTGAGCAGTGGCACTCCTCAGGGCTGTGTGTTCATCCCGCTCTTGTTCACGCTACTGACCCATGACTGCATCACCAGATCTAATTCCAAGAGAGTCATCGTTTGCAGATGACACACAGTTGGCCTCACCAGCAGCAATGATGAGACACACTATAGAGAAGAGGTGGAAAATCTCGTGAAATGGTGCGAGAGTAGGACAAGGAATGACCACCCTCCAAAACATATCAACAACTCTGTAGTAGGGAGAGTGGAGAGCACCAGTTTCCTTGGAGTTCACTTAACTAGTGACCTATCATGGACACTCAACATCTCCTCACTTGTCAGGAAGGCACAATAGCGACTGCACTTCCTGAGAAGACTGAACCAGGCAAAGCTACCGGCCACCATTATGTCAACGTTCTATAGGAGCTCTGTCGAGAGCATCCTGGCCGACTGCATCGTAGTGTGATACAGTTGCTGCAGAAAAATGTATTGGAAATCAATCCACAGGACCATAAAAATGGCAGAGAGCATCACTGGAGTCTTCCTCCCCTCCCCCTATTGACGTGATCTACCATGATCGTTATCTGAAGAGGGCGTGCAAAATCATTGAGGACTCCTTCCACCCTGCACACAGTGTCTTTCAACTGCTCCTGTCGGGGAAGAGGTACAGAGTATCAGAGCAGCATCACCAGGCTGAGGAACAGCTTCTTTGTATGGACAGTGAGAATGCTGAATGACCAAAGGAACTGCTCACCCTAACCATCCAAAACTCTCATTTGTAAAAAAAAAGCAAAAAATCTTTTTTTATTTTTATAGATATAACACTTGCCCTGCATATGTATTATTTGTCTGCAGGTATGTTGTGTCTGGTTGTGTGTCTGCATGTTTTGCATCAAGGACCAGAGAATGCTGTTTCATCGGGTTGTACTTGTACAATCGGATGACAATAAACCTGACTTTACCATATTGACAGGACTTATCTAGGGATTGTGATAGAGGAGTCTAGGAAGTTGACAGAAAAATACAATTCTGTGATTATGAACATGTCGGATTTTTATTTAGCTGATCAGCAGGATTAACCTTCCCCATTTAGGTCCAACTCTAGGTGAGGACCAACTGAAAAACCTCACAAAGATAAGCGTATACAGAGCCGTTGTCATACCCACACTCCTGTTCGGCTCCGAATCATGGGTCCTCTACCGGCATCACCTACGGCTCCTAGAACGCTTCCACCAGTGTTGTCTCCGCTCCATCCTCAACATCCATTGGAGCACTTTCATCCCTAACATCGAAGTACTCGAGATGGCAGAGGTCGACAGCATCGAGTCCACGCTGCTGAAGATCCAGCTGCGCTGGGTGGGTCACGTCTCCAGAATGGAGGACCATCGCCTTCCCAAGATCGTGTTATATGGCGAGCTCTCCACTGGCCACCGTGACAGAGGTGCACCAAAGAAAAGGTACAAGGACTGCCTAAAGAAATCTCTTGGTACCTGCCACATTGACCCCCGCCAGTGGGCTGATATCGCCTCAAACCGTGCATCTTGGCGCCTCACAGTTTGGCGGGCAGCAGCCTCCTTTGAAGAAGACCACAGAGCCTACCTCACTGACAAAAGGCAAAGGAGGAAAAACCCAACACCCAACCCCAACCGACCCATTTTCCCCTGCAGCCGCTGCAACCGTGTCTGCCTGTCCCGCGTCGGACTTGTCAGCCACAAACGAGCCTGCAGCTGACGTGGACTTTTACCCCCTCCATAAATCTTCGTCCGCGAAGCCAAGCCAAAGAAGAAGAAAGAAGAAGAAGAATCTTTCACAATGACGACGGCAGTGGAAAATTGTTCTGAAACTAATTGGCTCAGACATTTTTCTGTGTATTACCAGTAGCTTTCATTAGCTCTTGTCTGTGCAGTAAATTCTGATGCAAGTGATGCCAAAACAAGTACTGCATGTAATTTATTATCACTTATATGATACCTCACATAAGAAAGACTCCCTCTGATTGAAAGGCATGCTTTAACATTGCAGTGAGTAAGTTTTTTTATTAAATTCATTTTATGTGGCACTAAAATAGGGATAGAATTCCTGGGACATCAAAATAAATTTCAATGTTTTGCAAAACAGAGTTTTAGACCAACTAGAAAAGTGGGCAAAAAATGGCAGATGGAATTTAACCAAGTCCACAGTTCCCTGACTCATATTGGAAGGATGGTGAGGAAGGTGCATGGCATACTTGCCCTCATTGATCAGGCACTGAGTACAAGAGTTGGGATATCATTCTACAGCTGCACCAAAGATTGGTGAGACCATATTTGGAGTACTGCACACAGTTCAAATCATGCTTCAGGAACGATATGTACCAGTTATGTTTAAGAAGAGAGTCGTGGCAGATGCACTTCAATTCAGATAAGTATGAAGGAGGTCAAATGTATACAGTCAGTTATAGGACTCTTAAAAACATTAATGTGCAGAGAGCTGGAGGTCCAGGTCCATAGCTCCTTGACAGTGGCCATGCAAGGAAATGGGGTGGTAGAGAAGGCTCTTGGTATGCTTGCCTTCATAAGACTGGGAATTGAGTATGAGTAAGGAAGTTATTTTGCAGCTATATTAAACTTTGGTTAGGCTGGACTGGGAGTATAATGTACAATTCTGTTCATCCCAATACATGAAGGACGTGGAGTCTCTGGAAAGAGTACAGAAGAGATTTACCAGAATGTGGCCTAGGTTAGAGTATGAGCTAAGGGGAGAACCACAGAACATTACATTACAGCTCAGAAACTGGCTCATCTAGCCTGTGATAAACTATTCTTTTGCCTTGACCTACTGACCTGCACCCAGTCCATAGCACCTCCCTCTCAATATCTCTCCCATCCATGTCGTCCAAATTTTTATTAATTGTTAAAATCGAGCCTGCATTCATCAATTCAGCAGACAGCTCGTTCCACACTTCCACCACTCTCTGTGTGAAGAAGCTCCCCCTAAACTTTTCCCCTTTCACCCTTAACTCATGTCCTCTGGTTTGTATCTCACCTATCCTCAGTAGAAATAGCCTACCTACATTTACACTGTCTATACTCCTCATAATTTTGAATACATCCATCATCCTGTAGTTAGGTGACCAAAACAGCACACAATTCTCCAAATTTGGCCTTGCCAATGTCTTATACAACTTTATCATAACATCCCAATTCCTCTACTCGATACTTTGATTTATGAAGGCCAATTTGCCAAAACCTCTCTTTATGACCCTATACACCTGTGGTGCCACTTTCAGGGAATTATATATCAGCATTCCCAGATCCCTCTGTTCTACTAGACTTCTCAATGCCTTTCTGTTTACTGTGTATGCCCTTTCTTGGTCTGTCCTTCCAAAATGCAACACCTCACACTTGTCTGTATTAAATTCTATCAGCCATTTTTCAGTCCTTCCATGAGGGACCTTGTCAAAGGCCTTACTGAAATCCACATAGACACCATCCACAGCCTTTCTTTCATCAAATTTTCTGGTAACCTCCTCAATTAGCTCCCCCAAGTTGGTTAAATATGACTTACTATGCATAAAGTCATGTTGACTATCCCTAATCAGTCCCTGGTTAGCCAAATAATTGTATATCCGATCTCTTAGAACACCTTCTAATAATTTATTTACTACTGATTTACTGGCCTATAATTTCCAGGGTTTTTTTTGGAGCCTTTTTCAAACAACGGAACAACATGAGCTATCCTTTAATTCTCTGGCACCACACCTGTAGCTAAGGACATTTTAAATATTTCCGCCAGAGCCCCTGCAATTTTTACACTCGCCTCCCTCAAATTCTAAGGGAATATCTTGTCAGGCCCTGACGATTTATCCACCCTTATTTGCTTTAAGACAGCAACCACTTCCTCCTCTTTAATTTGTATAGGTTCCATGACCTCACTGCTTGTTTTCCTTACTTCCCTCGACTCTGAGCCCGTTTCCTGACTGAATACTGATTAAAAAAAAAGATTTCCCCATCTCTTTTGGCTCCATACATCGCTGACCACTCTGATCTTCGAGCAGACCAATTTTGTCCCTTACAATCCTTTTGGTCTTAATATACCAGTAGAAATCCTTAGGATTTTCCTTCATTGTCTGCCAAACCAACCTCATGTCTTCTTTTAGTCTTCCTCATTTCTTTCTTGAGGTTTTCTTGCATTTTTTAATACTCCTCAAGTACCTCATTTGTTCCGTGTTGCCTATACCTACTATACCCCTCTTTTCTTCTGAACCAGATCCTCAGTAGCCTTTAAAAACCAAGGTTCCTTATGCCTGTTAATTTTGCTTTAATCCTGACAGGAATATAGAAACTTTGTTCTCTCAAAATTTCAGTTTTGTAGTTCTTCCACTTACCTTGCACATCCTTGCCCAAAAACATATCCCAATCCATGCATTCTAGATCCTTCCTCATTTTTTCAAAATTGGAGTTTCCCCAATTTAGAATCTCAACCCGAGGCCCAGAACTATCCTTCTCCATAATTAACTTGAAACTAATAGCGTTAAGATCACTGGCCCCAAAATGTTCCCCTACACATATTTTTGTCATCTGTCCTGCCTTGTTCCCTAATAGGAGATCCACTCTCTCTAGTTGATACCTCTACATAGTGATTTAGAAAACTTTCCTGAACACACTTGACAAACTCTAAGCCATCCAGCCTTTTTACAGTATGGGAGTCCCAGTCAATATGTGTAAAGTTAAAATCTCTTACTTGTCACAACCTTGTGTCTGCTATCTCTCTACAGATTTGCTCCTCCAATTCTCTCTGGCTATTGGATGGTCTATAATACAACCCCATGAGTGCAGTCAAAACTTTCCCATTTCTCAGCTCCACCCATATAACCTCAGTAGACGATCCATCTGGTCTGTTCTTTCTGAGCACAGCTGTGATATTTTCCCTGACGAGCAATGCCACTCCTCCCCCTTTCAATCGAGTCTGATAAACTTGGGTTGTTTTCTCTGGAGTGTCAGAGGCTGAAGAAGACTTGATCGAAGCTTTCAAAATTGAGGGGAATTTAAAGGGTAGATGCTAGAATCTTTGGCATAGACTAGAGGACACTTTTAAGTGAGAGGGTGTAGGGCAAGTCTTCTTTTTATATATGCAGAATGGGGTGGGTGCCTGAAACAGGCTACCAAGATACAAGAGAAGGGTTTAAGAGGCTTTAAGACAGTCACATGAATAAGCAGTAAATAGAATAATATGTGCAACCAGAGTTTCCGTTTAATTTGAGCATAAGTGCTGAAGAAACTGATGAAGAGCCCAGGACTGAAATGTTGGTTACCCTTTATTTCTTATTGATACTGTGTGACCCGCTGAGTTTCTCCAGCATGTTTGTGCATTGTGCTTGACCTCAGTATCTGCAGACTTTTTTGTATACCCCCTAGTTGAATTTTGTATCAGGTTTGGTGCAGACAACATGGGTTGATAGGTCTGTTCCTGTGCTGAACTGTTCTATTCTATTAGTATTTGTACAGGTATGTGGAATGGAAAGGTTCAGAGGGTTTGGGCCAAATACAGTCAAGTGAGATTAGCTGAGGAGAGCACCATGGTTAGTAAAGAAGATTTGAGCTGTTGAGCAGGGTCCCACACTGTAGAACTCCATGACTCTTTGATTCAATACTTTTATAAAAAGATTATTTTTGCAAAAAATACAAATTTCAACAGAGTATTTTGAGTTATCTAATATTTGTTAAAACATGGAGCTCAAAACACACTCTTCACTGATGTACCCTGCATTAACAATATAACAGTGGGAATAATTTATCTAAGTTCAATATTAACCCGAAACAAATCACACCATTACCACCAGCAACATGAAGAAAGGAATCAATTGAATTTGAATAATACTGTAATAATTAAAACATAGAACACTACAGCACAGTTCAGGCCCTTATAATCCCTAAAAAAGTACCCCTGATATCTCCCCTAAACTTTCCTCCCCTAACTTTGAGCATATGTTCTCTGGTGTTTGCCATTTCTGCCCTGGGAAATAGGTGCTGGCTGTCCACCCTATCTATGTCTCTCATAATTTTGTAGACCTCTATTAAGTCTCCTCTCATCCTTCTATGCTCCAAAGAGAAACATCTCAGTTCTACTAACCTTGCTTCATAAGACTTGTTTTCCAGTCCAGGCAACATCCTGGTAAATCTCCTCTGCACCCTCTCCATAGCTTCCACATCCTTCCTATAATGAGGCAATCAGAACTGAACACAATTCCAAGTGTGGTCTCACCAGAGATATATAAATTTGAAACAAGACCTCTCTACTCAATCGCCCTATTAATGAAGCCCAGCATCCTATATGTTTTCTTAACTATCCTATCAACCTGTGTCATGACCTTGAGGGATGTATGGTTTTGAACCCCAAGTTCCCTCTGCTCTTCCACACTCCAAAGTAACTGACCTTCTGGTTCTTCCAAACTGCATCACCTCACACTTAACTGGATTGATCTCCATCTGCTACTTTTCGTCCCAACTCTGCATTGTGTCTATATCCTCCTGTAACTTTCAACAACTTTTGGCTCCATACACAACTCCTCCAACCTTCATGTCATCTGAAAACTTATGACTATCCTTCTGACAATGTTATATGTTTACTCTACTTCCACCACAATCTGTCAATTGCACTCTCTCCATCCCTTCATTCTTTGCCCACCTTCCCTTGTTATCATTAAATGTGCTCTGAATGTAATTTCAAAGGCATGCATATTCATTTTCTGGATCATACTTACTAGTTGTTTCCATGCGTTTAATATCACGTGATGTTTCCAAGAAATAACGTCGAAGGAAAAAGAAGATGATGACAAGAGGAGTAATTGGAATAAGTATCCAAGGAATGATGGATACTGCCACAACTACCACCCCCAAAATCTGCAGAAAAACCTGAAACGAAACAGTACTGTTATCATCTTGTGAAATACTCCAGTAATTAGATAACCACAGTTATTTCTGACTAGAAGTATCAGGACCTCAAAATAAAGATATTATTTAGCTGTGAACAAGTGCTTTTGAATATGCCACTTTGATCAAAGTCATAGAGCATGGAAACACAGAGCCCAGCTCTAATCCCATTGACCAATGTTAAGTTCACAGTTTTCTGTGCCTTGGCAATTAAAATACTTATCTAAATGCTTCTGAAATATTCTGAGGGTCCCTACTTTACCATGTTTTCAGACAGCCTACTACAGATTCCATTCACCCTCTAAGAGAACAAAATCCTCCTCAGAATCCTTCTGAATCTCCTATCTCTCACCTTCCACAATTCCCCAGGAAAAAAGATTTCACGATCAACCTTCTCTATTCCCTTCATCATCTTGCCATGCTCTTCAACTTCCCCTGCTCCAAGGAAATAACTAGGTTCTTGTAATGAGAGTAATGGTCCAATTCATAAATCTTAAATATGTTCCCAAAAATTATCATTGATAATATTCATTTTAGGACAAGAAGGGTCTCTATCTATTTTATCAGCATCATGGTTCAAATACAAAACCTTCATAGAACTGTTGAAATACCCTTAACCTGTCCTGATTGGTCTAATTGGTTTGCTAGTATCAATATTGGTGCATTTAGACAAGGGAGTCAATAAATTAAACATACCCTTTAAATATAAAAAAATATAAGACCTATGTTAAATGATTCAGAAATGAAAGTAATCTATTAACATTGCTGGTTTTCTCTGTGCATAATTTTGCCTCACCCTTTCCCCCATCCCTACACATTTTCATAGAATCAGGCCCTTTCTTTCTTTTTCAATCTTTTTATTAAATATAATATGTAAATAATACATGGAGAGAATAGAATACAGAATTAAATAGTAAAAACAGAAACATCAATATATTGCAATACTTGATACAACATATAACATTTTGAACAATATTATCCCTTTCTCCTCAATTTGAAATATTCATAAAAGAAAAAAATTGTATTAAAATCCTATCTAACCTACCAAAATAAACAAAAAAAAAAGGCTTGGCAGCCTAAAGTGAGAGTTCACTACAACAGATCAATACAAACTATTTATCTGGTCTTTGCAAATAAAAAAATACAACAGAAATCCAAAACAGTCTGGAAGGGGAAGTCAAAATACAAATGAACTCATATGAAAACAGTTTATAAAAGGACATCAAGTCTCTTCAAACTTAACAGAGGTATCAAAAGTGCAACCTAATTTTTTTTCTAATCATAACTTGAGAGAACTTGAGAGAACCATTGCATCAAAGTAGGTGAATTAGAATCTTTCCATTTAAAGAAAATGGCTCTTCTGGTCAGAAACAGGCCCCTTTGGTCGATTTCACCCATGGCAACAATGATGCCTATCAACGTTAACCCCAATTGCTGGCTTTACACCTTTCCTGTCCAAATTTCTTTTAAATGCTGTCATCATATCTGGCTCCTCCACCTTCTCTAGCAGTTCATTCCAGATATTCACCACCCGCTGCAGTTTTAGCAGAAATGAGGCATCATGTTCAGAGCAGGCATGTGAGCCACAGAGACTTTTCCTGTGCTCTACTGTTCTATGTCCTCTGCAAAACTTACCCCTCAGATCTCCGTTAAATTTGACCCCACTCACCTTAAACATGTGTCCTTTAATTCTAGACTCCTCTGCCAAAAAGGCAGCCTATCCTATCTTTCCTTATAAATTACAGCCCCCATCCCATCAAACATCCTGGTAAACTTCTCCTGCACTCTCCCTAAAGCTTCCTACGGTGTGGCCGTACTATACAAATACCACATGATGTTGCCACTCTTACACTCATTTCTTCAGCTTACTAAGGCAAGTTTATCCTCTCTGCTTGTACCTGAGCTAGTCCTATTTTCCTGTAGTTAAGCCATAACGCTCTCAAATTTTCCTATCCATGTACCTATCTAAATGTTTTTTTAAAAAAGATTACAGTTGTCCCTACTTTTAGCACTTCCTCTGGAAGCTCCGTTCCACATACCCACTACCTTCTGTGAACAGGTTTTCCATCAGGTCTTCTCTCCATCACCTTAAATCTATGCTCTAATCTTAGTCTCACCTATGGGAAAAAGACGATTCCCTAACACCTTAACTATGCCTCTGTACACTCATCCAAAGCCTCCTATACTCCAGGGAAAAAAAGTCTCAGTTCATCCAGTCACTCCTTGTAATACAAGCCCTGGTTTAACTGACTGAAATCTAAAACTTCACACTGATCTGTTAAATTCCACCTGCTATTCCCCTGGCCTTTCCCCAAGTTGATCTGGATCTTGAGTTATCTTAGACAATCTTCCTCTCTGTCAACTAAACTACCCTTTTTGGTATCAACCGCAAAGATACAAATCTTGCCAACTACATCTCAAACATCAGTGGACTCAGCACCAACTACATCTCAAACATCAGTGGACTCAGCACCAACTACATCTCAAACATCAGTGGACTCAGCACCAATTAAAACATCAGTGGACTCAGCACCAACTACAGCAGTTTAGGACAGAGAAACAAAAAGTTATTTTATTTTGGGATTTTTCATCAGCAGAAAGAAGTAAACAAGTTTTAAGATGCACAAAGAGAGATGAGGAATTAAAGGCATGAAAGAATGTATAATCACAAAGTAACCAGACACGACAGCAAGAGCTACATAAAGTTTTTAAAAGATTCAGTATTTGTTCTGTGTGGAGGAAATGTGGCCCCACCCCCCTGCCTGGAATGTATGTACTGTAGGTGGTCATGTGTCCTCACCCTGTCTTGAACTTATTTGGAAGTCACATCCCCTGTCAATCAAGGTTGGGATCCAGCCACTAATCAGTGCACACCTTGCTGTTCGCTAATTCAAATCACTCAGCACCACTTCTTTTTTTCTTCTTTGGCTTGGCTTCGCGGACGAAGATTTATGGAGGGGGTAAAAAGTCCACGTCAGCTGCAGACTCGTTTGTGGCTGACAAGTCCGATGCGGGACAGGCAGACACGATTGCAGCGGTTGCAGGGGAAAATTGGTTGGTTGGGGATGGGTGTTGTGTTTTTCCTCCTTTGCCTTTTGTCAGTGAGGTAGGCTCTGCGGTCTTCTTCAAAGGAGGTTGCTGCCCGCCAAACTGTGAGGCGCCAAGATGCACGGTTTGAGGCGATATCAGCCCACTGGCGGTGGTCAATGTGGCAGGCACCAAGAGATTTCTTTAGGCAGTCCTTGTACCTTTTCTTTGGTGCACCTCTGTCACGGTGGCCAGTGGAGAGCTCGCCATATAACACGATCTTGGGAAGGCGATGGTCCTCCATTCTGGAGACGTGACCCATCCAGCGCAGCTGGATCTTCAGCAGCGTGGACTCGATGCTGTCGACCTCTGCCATCTCGAGTACTTCGACGTTAGGGATGTAAGCGCTCCAATGGATGTTGAGGATGGAGCGGAGACAACGCTGGTGGAAGCGTTCTAGGAGCCGTAGGTGGTGCCGGTAGAGGACCCATGACTCGGAGCCGAACAGGAGTGTGGGTATGACAACGGCTCTGTATACGCTTATCTTTGTGAGGTTTTTCAGTTGGTTGTTTTTCCAGACTCTTTTGTGTAGTCTTCCAAAGGCGCTATTTGCCTTGGCGAGTCTGTTGTCTATCTCATTGTTGATCCTTGCATCTGATGAAATGGTGCAGCCGAGATAGGTAAACTGGTTGACCGTTTTGAGTTTTGTGTGCCCGATGGAGATGTGGGGGGGCTGGTAGTCATGGTGGGGAGCTGGCTGATGGAGGACCTCAGTTTTCTTCAGGCTGACTTCCAGGCCAAACATTTTGGCAGTTTCCGCAAAGCAGGACGTCAAGCGCTGAAGAGCTGGCTCTGAATGGGCAACTAAAGCGGCATCGTCTGCAAAGAGTAGTTCACGGACAAGTTTCTCTTGTGTCTTGGTGTGAGCTTGCAGGCGCCTCAGATTGAAGAGACTGCCATCCGTGCGGTACCGGATGTAAACAGCGTCTTCATTGTTGGGGTCTTTCATGGTTTGGTTCAGCATCATGCTGAAGAAGATTGAAAAGAGGGTTGGTGCCAGAACACAGCCTTGCTTCACGCCATTGTTAATGGAGAAGGGTTCAGAGAGCTCATTGCTGTATCTGACCCGACCTTGTTGGTTTTCGTGCAGTTGGATAATCATGTTGAGGAACTTTGGGGGACATCCGATGCGCTCTAGTATTTGCCAAAGCCCTTTCCTGCTCACGGTGTCGAAGGCTTTGGTGAGGTCAACAAAGGTGATGTAGAGTCCTTTGTTTTGTTCTCTGCATTTTTCTTGGAGCTGTCTGAGGGCAAAGACCATGTCAGTAGTTCCTCTGTTTGCGCGAAAGCCGCACTGTGATTCTGGGAGAATATTCTCGGCGACACTAGGTATTATTCTATTTAGTAGAATCCTAGCGAAGATTTTGCCTGCAATGGAGATCAACGTGATTCCCCTGTAGTTTGAGCAGTCTGATTTCTCGCCTTTGTTTTTGTACAGGGTGATGATGGTGGCATCACGAAGATCCTGAGGCAGTTTACCTTGGTCCCAACAAAGCTTGAAAAACTCATGCAGTTTGGCATGCAGAGTTTTGCCGCCAGCCTTCCAGACTTCTGGGGGGATTCCATCCATACCTGCTGCTTTGCCACTTTTCAGTTGTTCGATTGCCTTATATGTCTCATCCAGGGTGGGAACCTCATCCAGCTCTAGCCTTAGGGGCTGTTGAGGGAGCTGGAGCAGGGCGGAATCTTGGACTGAGCGGTTGGCACTGAAAAGAGATTGGAAGTGTTCTGACCATCGGTTGAGGATGGAGATCTTGTCGCTGAGGAGGACTTTGCCGTCTGAGCTGCGCAGCGGGCTTTGGACTTGGGGTGAGGGGCCGTACACAGCCTTTAGAGCCTCGTAGAAACCCCTGAAGTCGCCAATGTCCGCGCTGAGCTGGGTTCGTTTGGCGAGGCTAGTCCACCACTCATTTTGGATCTCCCGGAGTTTGCGCTGAAGATGGCTGCATGCGCGACGGAAGGCTTGTTTCTTCTCTGGACAGGACGGCTTTGTAAGGTGAGCCTGGTGGGCAGCTCGCTTCTTTGCCAGCAGCTCCTGGATTTCCTGGCTGTTTTCGTCAAACCAGTCCTTGTTTTTCCTGGAGGAGAAGCCCAGTACCTCTTCAGTGGATTGCAGTATGGTAGTCCTGCTTTGCGGAAACTGCCAAAATGTTTGGCCTGGAAGTCAGCCTGAAGAAAACTGAGGTCCTCCATCAGCCAGCTCCCCACCATGACTACCAGCCCCCCCACATCTCCATCGGGCACACAAAACTCAAAACGGTCAACCAGTTTACCTATCTCGGCTGCTCCATTTCATCAGATGCAAGGATCGACAATGAGATAGACAACAGACTCGCCAAGGCAAATAGCGCCTTTGGAAGACTACACAAAAGAGTCTGGAAAAACAACCAACTGAAAAACCTCACAAAGATAAGCGTATACAGAGCCGTTGTCATACCCACACTCCTGTTCGGCTCCGAATCATGGGTCCTCTACCGGCACCACCTACGGCTCCTAGAACGCTTCCACCAGCGTTGTCTCCGCTCCATCCTCAACATCCATTGGAGCGCTCACACCCCTAACGTCGAGGTACTCGAGATGGCAGAGGTCGACAGCATCGAGTCCACGCTGCTGAAGATCCAGCTGCGCTGGATGGGTCACGTCTCCAGAATGGAGGACTATCGCCTTCCCAAGATCGTATTATATGGCGAGCTCTCCACTGGCCACTGTGACAGAGGTGCACCAAAGAAAAGGTACAAGGACTGCCTAAAGAAATCTCTTGGTGCCTGCCACATTGACCACCGCCAGTGGGCTGATAACGCCTCAAACCGTGCATCTTGGCGCCTCACAGTTTGGCGGGCAGCAGCCTCCTTTGAAGAAGACCGCAGAGCCCACCTCACTGACAAAAGGCAAAGGAGGAAAAACCCAACACCCAACCCCAACCAACCAATTTTCCCTTGCAACCGCTGCAATCGTGTCTGCCTGTCCCGCATCGGACTGGTCAGCCACAAACGAGCCTGCAGCTGACGTGGACTTTTTTACCCCCTCCATAAATCTTCGTCCGCGAAGCCAAGCCAAAGAAGAGTCTTCAACTGATCCCAGAGGGTTTCAGGGGACGGGTCCGTGAGGCGGGTTGCATCGTCGAGCTTTGCTTTGAGGTTTGCCTGGAAGTTTCCTCTCGCTTCGTCTCAGCACCACTAGACAACACAAATTAGCACTCTATTTAGCAACAGGACAGAGCACATTTCGGTCTCTCTGCTTCGTGGTGATAGCCCTGGACACCACTCCATGCCAGGTTGCAACCGTGGATGTTGCTTGGAAGGGTCGCAGGTAAGGTGTGCCCAGGAGTGAAGCTGAGCTGTAGTATCACTATAATTTAAATTTCTATAGATCAATACTCACAGTAGAACCAGACCTCCTGATGATCAGGGGTCTGAAAGTGTGTGCATACTCCTGTGAGTACCGTTTGTACCATGGCCACCTCCTGATAATCAGAGTTCTGGGAAGGGTGGGTATTACCTTTGCTATAGTGTGCGAATGTCAGCACCACCTGTGTGAATTTTAAATTGTACAGTTAGGCTTTCCAATGCTCTTATAAATTGTGTACGTGTGTTATTTCCATAACATTTTCCCACGCTACTTTATAAATTGTGTGTGTATTTTTTTATTCCCATAACACTTTCCTATGCTGGTTTATAAACTGTGTTTATTCCCATAAACATTTTCACATGCTCTTCTATAAATTGTTGTACATTAATAAAAGCTACGTGTGATTGCAAACTCTCGTGTCGAAACTCGTATCTCTGTGAACCCACTGAATCTGATATTTTTTCAACAACAGTATTGCAATTATCAGTAGAAATAAAGTTAAAATTTGATTGGTAGGGATTCACAACAGATTACTGTGAATAGTTAATATCAACTATTCTTTTATATTTATTGTTCTTTTAAATTCAATAATATATACTAGTGTCGTTTTTTTTGTGAAGTACCTTTTCATCTGTTACAAATAAGAATTTTGGTGCATATGTACATAGTATATGACAATAAATTCATTATCATTTCTTGAGTACCTCAAGAATTTGAAAGAAGGTGCAAATAGCATAAAGGGAAGAAAGGAGATTGAGGCTGGGATTGACAACATGCAGTTCTGAAGCAAATTCCATGTAGTTGATCACCACATGAGTTACCCCAGCCATAGGTTACCATTTTAACTTGTTGAAAGGAGAAACTTACAACATCTTCAGGCAGAAACACGCTACCGAAGGAATGATACAAATGTTGTGGCTGCAGAAATGAAAACAGAACTTGCCGTGCCCTCAAATCCTACTGCTGTCTGCCAACCTCACCAAACTCTATTGATGGGACATCTGGGCCCAATCTGATGGACTCAAGGCCAAAGTGAAGTCAGACATGGTCCTACATTTTGTCCAGCCTGAGCCTCGAGTCTGGTAAAGACACTGGTCTGCTTCTCCCAGAGAGTGGTGAATGTATGGAATTCTTAAGTCGTCAAGTTTATTGTCATCTGATTGTACAAGTACAACCCAACAAAAGCGTTCTCCAGTTCTTGGAGCAATACACGCAGACACACAACCAGACATAACACACATACAAGTAATATATACTGTACACAGTACAAGTGTTAGGGAATATTTTGGATGCAGTAATCATAATGCCATTAGTTTCAAACTAATTATGGAGAAGGATAGGGATGAGATTCTAAATTGGAGAAAGGCTAATTTTGAGGAAATTAGAAAGGTTCTAGAGTGTGTGGATTGGGATAAGTTATTTTTGGGCAAGGATATGGGAAGTAAGTGGAAGACCTTCAAAGGTGAAATTTTGAGAGTACAGAGTATCTATGTTCCTATCAGGATTAAAGGCAATGTTAGCAGGCATAGGGAACCTTGGGGGATTTGGGTCAGCATAACAGGTATAGGCAACATGCAACATGGAACAAGTGAGGTACTTGAGGAGTATAAAAATGCAAGAAAACCTCAAGAAAGAAATCAGGAAGACTAAAAGAAGACACGAGTTTGGTTTGGCAGACAATGAGAAGGAAAATCATAAGTGTTTCTACTGGTATATTAAGAGCAAAAGGATAGTAAGGGACAAAATTGGTCCACAGTGTATGGAGCCAAAAGAGATGGGGAAATCTTAATTAAAAAAAAAATTAGAATTCAGTCAGGAAACGGATATAGAGTCGAAGGAAGTTGGGAAAACAATCAGTAAGGTCATGGAACCTATAGAGATTAAAGAGGAGGAAGTGCTTGCTGTCTTAAAGCAAATAAGGGTGGATAAATCCACAGGGTCTGACATGATATTCCCTTAGACCTTGAGGGAGGCTAGAGTAGAAATTGCAGGGGTTCAGGCAGAAATATTTAAAATATTTAGCCCCAGGTGTGGTGCTGGTGGATTAGAGGGTAGCTCACATTGTTCCATTGTTTAAAAAGGTTCCAAAATTAACCCTAAAATTATAGGCCAGTGAACCTGATGTCAGTAGTAGGTAAATTATTGGAAGGTGTTCTAAGAGATCAGTTATACAAATATTTAGATAGCCAGAAACTGATTAGGGATAGTCAGCATGTGGTTGATCACGTTCAACAAACCTTTAGGTTTTCGAGGAGGTTACCAGGAAAGTTGATGAAGGAAAGGCTGTGGATGTTGTCCACATAGACTTTAGTAAGGCTTTTGACAGGACCCACATGGGAGATTAGTCAGTATGGTTCAGATGCTAGGTACTCATGGTGGAGTAATGAATTGGATTCGACAATGGCTGGACGGTAGAAGCCAGAGAGTAGTGGTGGATGATTCCTTCTCAGACTGGAGGTCTTTGACTAGTGGTTTGCCTCAGGGATCTATGTGGGGACCATTGATGTTTGTCATCTGTATAAATGATCTGGTTGATAATGTGGTAAATTGGATCAGCAAGTTTGCAGATGCCACTAAGATTGGAGTCATTGTTCAGAGCGAAGAAGGTTTTCAAAGCTTGCAGAGGGATCAGGACCAGCTGGAAAAATGGGCTGAAAAATAGCAGATGGAATTTAATGCAGACAAGTGTGAGGAGTTGCATGGTGGAAGGACACACCAAGAAAGGACATAAATGGTGAATGGTAAGACACTGAGGAGTGCAGTAGAACAGAGGAATCTGGGAATTCAGATACATAATTCTCTGAAAATGGTGTCAGAGGTTGATAGGGTTGTAAGGATGGCTTTTGGCATATTGGCCATCATAAATCAAAATACTGAGTATAGGAGTTGGGATGTTTTGGTAAAGTTGTACAAGATATTGGTGAAGCCAAATTTGGAGTATTGTGTCCGTTTTGGTCACCTAAGTATAGAAAAGATATCAATAAGATAGAAAGAGTGCAGAGAAGATTTACCGGTATGTTTCCTGGACTTCAGGAACTGAGTTACAGGGAGAGGTTAAACAGTTAGGACTTTATTCCCTGGACCAGAGAAGAATGAGGGGAAAGTATATAAAATTATGAGGGGGATAAACAGACTAAACATATATAGGTTTTTTTCCATTGAGGACATGGGTTAAGATTGAAAGGGAAAAGTTTACAGGGAACATGAGAGGAAACTTCACACAGAGAGTGGTGGGAGTGTGGAATGAGTTGCCAGCTGAAGTGGTGAATGCAGGCTCAATTTTAACATTTAAGAAGATGGGAGAGGTATGGAGGGCTATGGACTGGGTGCAAGTCAGTGGGGCTAGGCAAAAAAAATGGTTCGGCTCTGACTAGAAGGGCCAAAGGGGCCTGTTGCTGTGGTGTAATGTTCTAAGGTTCTAAATATTTATCTATAAAAATAAAGAATCCAAAGAAGCAGGAGCAGCAATCTCACTAGCTCTATTTAAGACGCAGCTAGACCAAATTTTGAAGTAAAAGGGAATTAAGGGATGTGGTGAACAGGCCAATAAATTCAATTGAGTCCATGGCTAGATCAGCCATGATCTTATTGAATGGTGGAGCAGGATCAATGTGCCATTTTGCTGACTCCTGCTCCTATATCTTACATTCACATGTTGATGTTCTTATGATACTGTGCAACACTCTGGGACCTTACTGGTGGGCACAAAATAATCACATTTTAACATTGAGCCACACTGTTGGGAGACACAGAACTGTCTGATTAATTTTGCAGTGGAATGCTAGAGCGCTGAGGACTCCTCCCACCAAAATATCATGCTGCTGGTTACAGAACATTGAACAAACAACTGTGAACAATGTGCACAATATAACTTGACACACCTCTGATCAGCAGAGATCAGGCTTGGTATAATACTGGGGCAAAGAGCTGCTGTGCATCAGATCCAGTCATTGTGAAAGGCCATGCTTGGTTAACAGTCTTTGTAGATCAGTGGTGGCCAAACTTGCTGAACGTAATTGCCACATATGATCAGATGTTTGAGAGCTGCAAGATGTGAAAAATATTACATACATCTTTATACCCAGAGCGTCAGTTGCTCAGTTGGGCAGGTGGCCACGCAGGGCTGGGAAGTATGTCCGAGTTTGGAATGTCAAATGTTTGGATGAGAGGGCAGCTGGGGCAGTGAGAGCACTGAAGGATGGGTGGGGCTGAATGGCAAGTCAGAGTTCGGGGCACTGGGAGCCTTGATGCAAGGGAGGCAGAGGTTTTGGCAGCTCTGATAGGTGGGCTGCTGGTGTTGGGTGGCAAGTCTGAATTTGGGTCATCAGGAGCTCGGATGGGATGGTGGGCAGGGTGTCAGGAACTCTGTTGGGCGGGCTGCCGGGGCACAAGTGAGAGTCCATGTTTGGGCATCGGTAGTTAGGTGGGGCTGCGGCCGTGGCCAAGGCAAGAGTCTGCAGTTGGGGTGTTAAGAGCTCCGGAGGACAGGCGGCCTGGATCACATTAACACTCCGCTAATTTCACTGCCAGCAACGTAGCCACACATGCCACAATACCCCGTTTGCTAGCCACCCTCACTAAAACCACCATTGTGAGCACTGGCTCATTTAATTCCTGTCTCAGCTAACATATTTCTGTGAGCCACACATTATATGTCAAAGAGCCACATGTGGGTTGTGAGCCGCAGTTTGGCTACCCCTGCCATAGATGATGGAATCCAAAGCAAAAAGAAAACTGCTGGAGAGAATCTGGATCAAGTAGCATCTGTAGAGTTCAAGTTTATTGTCACATCTACCATAAATGACAGAGGGTGTCTTGTGAACAGACCAGTAGACGTCTCATACAAAAGTTCACATGGCTCAGTGTAACAGTGCAGTTACAGAGAGAGATCAGTTTGTAATGAACTGAGCCAACATAATTTTACTATTTAGGGGTTCATTCAGGAGTCTGATAACAATGGGATAGAAACAGTCCTTGAATTTGGTGATTTGTGATCTGACTCTTTTGAATAGAAAAACACCTCTGGTACAATTCTACAGACAGTCTCCCACCTGTAAGAGGCCCTTAAGTGGTACAGGAAGGCAACTGGAGCCTACAGAGGGCTGGTGAAAGATTGTGTCCATGATCTTGCTCCTTCATTGTTACCTTGATCTGAAAAACTGAATGCTCCCTTGCTCCTCGAAAGCCTAGTTCTCAGTGAAAGCCAATATTGGCACTGAAACACTGCAAACTCTCATCAGCCATCTGCTTGGGCTCTTTTCTGATTAGGAAGAAAAATTGACTCTCATCCTAAGCTGATGAGGAAGTATCACGTAACAATGTTTTACATCCCTGTAACAAAGCTAATGAATTCGGAGCTTCTCAACTAACCAGTTAAAATTTCTGCAGCAAACTACAATTAAGATCTTGAGAAAACAAGTCATAAATGATTAACATCGAATGGTGCAATCTTGAAACTTGATGTCATATGTCAAGGATGAGAAAAAGTGAATTAATGATAGGTTTGTCATTCATTTTCATTCACCAAGTTTCAATATTCCAATTTCATATATATCTTTTTTATTGCTGCTAATTTTACAAATTTTCCAATATTTTCTAGTGCTTTAGAAATCTGCCAGCTGATTAAGGTAATTAAGCAGCATTACCTCTTCTCACTTTCCCCAAACAGATGACCTGACACTTAAATAAAGTGAACAAAAAAAACGCAGTGAATTACAACTCAATGAATTTCAACGTTAATTAAAATTTCAGATATTTTTCCTCATAACTTTCTGCATCAATAGTTTCCAATTAATAGATTTATGTAACATTGGAATATTTTACTCAAGATTTATCCTAAACCATGAGGATCATTGATGTTATCAACAGTAGTTACAACAACGTATCGGCCAACATTCTCGGACATTCCAGGAAATAAATAAAATGATGCAAGTATAAAACTACTCAAACGACAGTGATGGACTCTGGAAAATCCATTTTGACACTAAGTACTTTAAATTACGTTTATATGTTCACTTATTTGGATGTGATTTTTGGGGAATTATATTCTGTTTACACTGTCCATTCTATTGGCTGGATCTTTGTATATGTCGAAAAATTGCACAATTGACTGGGTTTTCAGTGCTGTCTGTAAGGAGTTTGTACGCTCTCATGTGTCTACGTGGGCTTCTTCCTGGTGCTTCAAAAACATATGGGGATTGTAGGTTAATTGGTGTATTTTATTTGGGTGGGGCATGGGCTTGTGGGCCAGAAGGCCTGTTACCATGCTGTGCTCTATGCGTAAATTTAAAATTTAAAGGCTAGAGTTGAATTCAAAACTAAACAAGTTCCAGTGTAAAGGCAGGAAAATCCACAGTTTCCAAAAAGCAAATATTCGGTATATATCATCACTTAATCTTCATAATGATTTCAGCAACTAATCAAAACTAACTGAAATGGTGACAATTTCATGCAGGTGCCACATTTCATGTAGTGGAAGCATATGTCTGCTATTCATAAACATCCTGATGCATGATTATGTGGCATCTGCATAGGCCACTTTCTTGCTCAAGCCAGCTCTACCATTGACCCTCCATTCTGGTCTGACCCACCTGGAAAACTACACCTTGCATGTCAGGGTGTTCATTGAATTCAACTCAGCATTCAACACAATCGTACTTCAGTGGCTGCTGGATAAACTGTCCTCACTGGGAGATCAAACAGAATAATCAACAGTCATTTCCAACAATGATGAATCAGCTCAGAGAGGAGGTTGAGAGGCTCGACAAATAGTCCAAAAACAACAACCTGAATCTCAACGTGGACAAGACAAAGGAGACGATTGTGGACTTCAGGAGGATGAAGGTCCACCACTCCCCATTACACATGAATGGTTCTGTTGTGGAGCACACAAAATTCTTTGGTGTTCATATAAGGGATGACCTATCCTGGGCCTACAACACCTCCTCATTGGTGAGGAAGGCACAGGAGCACCTACACTGCCTCAGGAGGTTGAGAAGGTCAAGGCTGCTGGGCCCACCTTGACAACATTTTACAGTAGCACAATTGAGTGCACCCTGTCTTGCTGTACCATTATGTGGTATGGTACCTGCAAAGCACTAGACTGGAAGTCATTACAGAAGATCTTTAAAATGGTCAAGAAGATCACTAATATCTCCCTTTCCTCTATTGATGACATTTACTGGGACCATTGCTTAAATAGGGCTCATCGAGGAGGTCAACAGTAGAAAGGGTTAAGAACTTCAAATTAATGGAGATCAACATCCCTGGGGCCTCCATACTGATGCAATCATGCAATCGTCAGCAGCTGTACTTAGTGAGATGTTCGAGGAGATTTGGTATGAAACTAATATTCTTACAAATGTCTACAGGTGTACCATGGAGAGCATCTTGCATACAGTACCTTTGACCCACTACCATCAAGAAGGAGGTATGGGAGCAAAAAAAATCAGGACTGCTAGGCTGGGAAAATAGCTTCTTTCTGCAGGCTGTGAGATTGATGAGCAGTATCCTATAACTGATCATCCAAAAATATCAGATTCAGGGTTGCTCATTATCCATTCAGAAATCTGATGGCAGAGGAGAAGATATTTTTGTACCACTGGGTGACCATCTTCAGGCTTCTGTACCTCATTCCTGATGGTAGCAGTGAGAAGAGGGATTGGCTGGGTGGTGATGGTCCTTGAGGATAAGACTGCTTTCTTGAGACACTGTCTCTTGTAGATGCCTTTCATGAAGACTGATGCCCATGATGGCGCTGGCAGAGTTCATTAGTCTCTGCAGAATTTTCCTGTTCTGTGCATTAGCACCTCCATACCAGGCCAGCGATACCTCCAGTCAGAATGCTCTCCATGGTAGACCAGTAGAAATTTGCAAGAGTCTTTGGTTTCATACTAAATCTCCTTAAACACCTCACTTAGTACTGCTGGTGTGCCTTCTTCATGATTGCATTAACATGGAGGCCTCAGGATAGATCTTCAGAAATGTTGACACACAATAATTTCCACTGCTGACCCCTTGATGAGGACTGGTTGCTGTTCTGATTTCTCCCTCCTGAAGTCCACAATCAGTTCCTTAGTTTTGCTAACATTGTTTTCAAAGTTGGTGTTGTGACACCACTCAACCAGCTGATCTATCTCCCTCCTGTATGTTTCCTTATTGCCATCTATGATTCTGCTGACAATTGTGGTGTCGTGGACAAATTTGTGGACAACATTTGAATTGGCCCTAACCACACAGTAGAGCAGTGGGGTGAGCATGCATCCATGAGGTGCACTTGTGTTGATTGTCAGTGAGGAAGAGACGTTACTTTCAACTTGTACTAACTGTGGTCTTCAGATGAGGAAGTCGAGGATCCAGTTGCAGAGAGAGGTTCAGAGGCCCAGATTTTGACGCTTGCTGAACATATAGCTGATGAAAAGTAGTCTGATATACATGTGGCTGCTGTCTAGGTGTTCCAGAGCCGAGTGGAGAGTCAGAGAGATTGCATCAACTGTGGAGTGATTGTGTCAGTATTTATATGACATTCCTTTATGTGTATATGTGATTATGCGCACCATGGTTCAGAGAAACACCGTTTTATCTAGCTGTATATGAACAGTAAGATGATAATAAATTGAAACTTGAACTTGATATCATAGCTGGCCCTTTTACAATCTCAACATAGCATTCCTGTCTATCTGCTGTAATCTTTCAACTCTTTTTTTATATATAAAGTACCCACCTACCTCTTCATTTAAAACACTTAGACTTCCTCTATTCTTAGCAAAAGAACAGTATAAATTCATATCCCAAAGAGAATATTTTTGTCTCATCTGTCTCAAACGTGAACATTTAAGTGATCCCTAATTCTACATTCTCCCAGAATAGGAACATCCTCTCTTCATTCATCTTGTCAGAATTTTTTCCTTCAACCAATTCCCTCTCCTCCAAGTTTTCTAAATTCCAGCAGACAAAAATTACACTTTAAGGCAGCAAATCACACAAGATATTAATAATTAGTTACATTTCTGTTTCTAATACATTAAAACTCTTTTTTAAATAAGGAGACCAGAATTTTGGATGCAACTTCACAAATGCCCAGCATAGCCGAAGCATAACATCCTTACTTTTGTACTCATTGCACCGAGCAATAAACAATAATATTCTGTAAACATTCCTATTAATTGCAGTACCCGAATATTAGGCTTTTGCTATCTAGGCAGAAGGATATCGAGATCCCGTCAGAAATCAGTGGAATTCTTTGCCATTTTAATAATAGGTATCTTGCACCATTCATGCCAAAACGGACAATTTTTAATTTCCTCCACATTTTACACAATTGCCAGAAAATTATACATTCACTTCATTTCACAATATCTCTGCAGTTTCTTTGGAAATACAGTAACCATATTTTTGCAGTCTTCATCAATGTGGTTTACATAAATTGAAAAAAGATGAGACCCCAGATCAAACTGTTCATTATATCTGGGCAATCAGATAAAGACCCATATATGCCTATTCTGTTTCCTGATAGCCATACAATCTTCTATCCATGCTAAATATTACTTCCTACATGATGAGTGCTTTTACTATGATGTGTTAACATACATTTCTTCTGAAAGATACCCTTTATCGACACTTTTTCAAAAATCTCAGAAAAAAAGGATCTAACTTGACTTCCCTTTTACAAAGCCACATTGACCTGTATTGTCATTGAGGAAAAGAGCTGGGACATAATGTTATTAATATACATGATCTTACGGAGACTGCACCTCAAGTATTGAATGCAGTTCAGGACCAAAATGCAGCAGGATGTTATTGAGCTTGAGAGGGAGCAGAGAAGATTTATCAGCATGAATGGTGCTTCACATTCAAATACATTTTTCTATTGTGTTACAGGAGCTGATAGAAATGTCCAGGGAATAAATTGGGATTAGCATAGGGTTAGTAAAACTGGGTTCTTGCTGGTTAGAGCATGTATGGAAATCTCAGAAAGGAAGTTAGGAAATACAGTGATTAGATCTACCTGTTAATCTCCTTGATAGGAGCAATATTGTCTCAAGTGAGATTTTTGAATGGGCACTTCGATATGCAATGGAATATATATTTGGGAGATAATTGGTAAAAATAGAGTAGGTTACATACACACACACATTTTAAAACAGATCATATTTGAAATACTGAAGAATTCATATTCAGTGAATTTTACAGAAACTATGGAGAATGCTATGCACATTCCACAAGTAGATGCTAAATGAAATTATGTCATCAAATGAATCGACTGGAGACAGGTTGTCTGTGCTGAACATTTTTACAAGGCTTCTGACCTTCCTGCAAAGTGCTCACTCAGAGGTCAATGAGAAGTTTTGTTTACCTAAAACAACAGATGGGAGCAGTAGGCTAACTCCTATTGTTTGTTGGAGAAGGTGGGGGTTTTGTGGCAAGTGAGAGAGTCACATGGGGTTTCTAGCGGTTGGAAGATGAAGAGAGAGAGAGAGACTGAACAGTCACAGCTGAAGCAAGCAGGAAGCTTGTCGGAATTGAAACAGAATGCTCCAGAGCGGCAGATGGCTGGAAGTGCTATCTGTCTGATCTTTCTCTTGGAATAAGTGGAACAGAAAGGAACTCTGTGATAGCCTGAAAGAAAGAGGTTATCATCTGGAGAACTCTGATGGGGCAAGTTTCATCAGCACGACATTGTGGAACCTCAGTTGTGGAAATCCTGAAACAACAAATCTCTCTCTGCAAACCTCCAAAGAACCTTCCTCAGCAGTGAACATTTACCTTTTGAGCACTAAAGCCTGGTGAACTTTATACATGTTAAATTATGTGCACAGTATAAGAATTGCCTGCAACCAGTGAAGTTGGAAGAATGAGACGTAGGATTGAACTGTGAACCAAATAACTTTTTTAAAATTTACACACATATCATACACATGTGCTTAGAATTAAAAGGGGGTTAATTTGGGTTAGTTAAGTTAATAGAGATGTTAAAGGTTGATTCTGTTTTCATGTTTAAAGATAATTAAAAACAAATTTTGTTTAAGTAACCATTTGTCGTGGTGAATATCTATTGCTGCTGGGTTTTGGGGTCCTTTGGGCTTGTAACAGATAGAAGATATTTCGAGGGAGAGGAGCCTAATGGAATTTGCTCAGGAAAACTCCTTGTTTACCTCTTTTCCTGCTGCATAATTATGACTTTAAATTGATTAACCAATAATTTCCCAGTTTCTGTCTTCCTCTCTTTTTGAATAAAGGAATTATATTTGCTTTTAATGTATTGAAAACAAACTTGCCAGAATCAACGGAATTCAGAAAAATTAAAAGACAACAAACATAGTGAAAGGCAGGGCCCTGGAGAATGTGGCTGAGGTACTGGAAAAACTCAGCAGGTCATGCAACATCTATGGGTAGAAATGGTCAGTCAACGTTTCAGGTTGGACCCCATTATCCAGTCCCGACGTGAAACATTGATTGACTATTTCCACAGCATGATCTGCTGAGTTCCTCCAGCAGATGACAGAAGAAAACATTAAAAAACTTTTATGATTTCAGTCCGTGGCCCTCCTAAAATGTGCTCTGGTCCCCAGGTGAGCTGAATGGCTAACCCTTTGAGAACAGGTGACCTAGACCACAGGAATACCTATGTCAGGCTGTTGTTCACTGACTACAGCTTGGCATGCAACACCATCATACCAACAAAACTCATGACGAAGCTAAAGGATCTGGGATGTCCATCCCTCTGCAACTGGATCTTCATCTTCCACATTGGCAGACCACAATCAGCGTGAATCAGCAACATCATTAGTTCCCCTCTGACCATCAAATACAAAGGCACTCCAAGGCTGCAGGCTTAATCCCCTACTCTATTCCTTGTAACCCATGACTGAACAGCCAATTTCAGTTCCAACTTTATCTACAAATTTGCTGACACTACCACCATTATTGGTTGAATAAATGATAATGATAAGTCAGACTACATATGAAGGTCGAGAATCTGGTTCCAGAACAACAATCTTGCTCTCAATGTCACCAAGATCAAGGAGCTCATTGCTGATTTTAAGAAGACATTGATGGGAAGGAGGTGGGGAGAGTCAGAACTTTCAAGTTCCTGGGAGTCCATATTTCAGTAGACCTTTCTTGGAGCTAGCACATTGAGGCAATCATAAAGAAGCCTCAGCAACACTTCTACTTTGTAAGGAGTCACAGGAGATCTGACATGTCATCAGATACTCTATCAAACTTCAACAGGTTCATTGTGGAAAGTATACTGGCTGGTTGAATCACATCCTAGTTTGGCAATTCAAGTGCCCAGGACCACTGCAGCCTGCAGAAACAACTTTCGGGCAAAAAACCAGCACCTCCAATTCAAGAACAACTTCTTTCTGAAGCAATTCGACACTTGAACCTCGCTTTGATACATTAATCATAGACTGCTCTGACAGCACAAAAAAAGTGACTACGCTAGAAACTTTTTTGCACAAGGATTATCTACAGTGCCCTCCATGTTTAGGACAGACACTTTTTTACCCCTTTTCTTTTCTCTGTGCTCCAGTTTTAAATTTGTAATCAAACAATTCACATGTGATTAAAGTGCTCATTCTAGATTTTATTTCAGGTTATTTGATCATGTAGAAATTACAACACTCATAGTCCCCTCATTTCAGGGCACCATAATAGTTGGGACATCACAATGGTATTCAGGTAGTCCCCAACTTACAACCTATATGACTTATGACCATCCGCACATACGACCAAATTAAAAAAAAAAATGTAAAAATATAAAATGTACATAGTCTATGTTGTATTTCACAGCTTGATTTGGGGACCTTGTCCCCTTAAGATTTATCTTCATCATATGAAAGGCAAGCTCAATTGGATTTAGATCAGGTGACTTTCTTGAAAATTCAAGAATTTTCCATTTTTTTTGCTTTGAAAACTCCTTTGTTGATTTCGCAGTATTGTTAGGAGCCAAGAGGACTCCAAAAATCAGCAGTAACAGAAATTCACCAAGACAATGGTTACTTAAAAAATGTTTTTAATTTTCTTCATACATAATAATAAGATCAATATTTAACTTATTCTTTGGCTTGGCTTTGCGGATGAAGATTTATGGAGGGGGTAAATGTCCACGTCAGCTGCAGGCTCGTTTGTGGCTGACAAGTCCGATGCGGGACAGGCAGACACGGTTGCAGCGGTTGCAGGGGAAAATTGGTTGGTTGGGGTTGGGTGTTGGGTTTTTCCTCCTTTGCCTTTTGTCAGTGAGGTGGGCTCTGTGGTCTTCTTTTGCTGCCCACCAAACTGTGAGGCGCCAAGATGCACGGCAATATCAGCCCACTGGCGGTGGTCAATGTGGCAAGCACCAAGAGATTTCTTTAGGCAGTCCTTGTACCTCTTCTTTGGTGCACCTCTGTCACGGTGGCCAGTGGAGAGCTCGCCATATAACACGATCTTGGGAAGGCGATGGTCCTCCATTCTGGAGACGTGACCCACCCAGCGCAGCTGGATCTTCAGCAGCGTGGACTCGATGCTGTCGACCTCTGCCATCTCGAGTACTTTGATGTTAGGGATGAAAGTGCTCCAATTAATGTTGAGGATGGAGCGGAGACAACGCTGGTGGAAGCGTTCTAGAAGCCGTAGGTGATGCCGGTAGAGGACCCATGATTCGGAGCCGAACAGGAGTGTGGGTATGACAACGGCTCTGTATATGCTTATCTTTGTCAGGTTTTTCAGTTGGTTGTTTTTCCAGACTCTTTTGTGTAGTCTTCCAAAGGCGCTATTTGCCTTGGCGAGTCTGTTGTCTATCTTGTTGTCGATCTTTGCATCTGATGAAATGGTGCAGCCGAGATAGGTAAACTGGTTGACCGTTTTGAGTTTTGTGTGCCCGATGGAGATGTGTGTGGGCTGGTAGTCATGGTGGGGAGCTAGCTGATGGAGGACCTCAGTTTTCTTCAGGCTGACTTCCAGGCCAAACATTTTGGCAGTTTCTGCAAAACAGGACGTCAAGCGCTGAAGAGCTGGCTCTGAATGGGCAACTAAAGCGGCATCGTCTGCAAAGAGTAGTTCACGGACAAGTTGCTCTTGTGTCTTGGTGTGAGCTTGCAGGCGCCGCAGATTGAAGAGACTGCCATCCATGCGGTACCGGATGTAAACAGCGTCTTCATTGTTGAGGTCTTTCATGGCTTGGTTCAGCATCATGCTGAAGAAGATTGAAAAGAGGGTTGGTGTGAGGACACAGCCTTGCTTCACGCCATTGTTAATGGAGAAGGGTTCAGAGAGCTCATTGCTGTATCTGACCTGACCTTGTTGGTTTTTGTGCAGTTGGATAATCATGTTGAGGAACATGATTTAACTTATTACTATTAACTTAACCCCCTTCTAAATCTAAGCTCACATGTATGTAATGTGTATGTGTTCAGGAAAGTTCTTTGTTTCACTGTCTAATCATTCACTTTTCACTTCTCCAATTCACTGGTATAAAGCATTTTTCCATCCTGTGCACAGAATTTAACATTTATGATCTTCACCAGGCTCTAGTGCTTTAACTTAAATTGTTACCACAAAGGAAGGTCTTTGTTGGTTTCAGAGAGATATTCGTTGTTTGTTGGACACACACACAAACTGATCTTCAAATCAGCCACTTCATTGCCTTGCCGAAGAAACTTGCCCCTTCGTGGGTTTTCCAAAAGATAACCTCTTCTTCCAGGTGACCACAAATTCCCCTATTTCAGGAGAAACATAAAAAGCAGCCAAAGTCTCTGTAATTGACTACAGAGATTTATAATAGCCTGAACTCAGAACTCAAAACCCATCTTGACATGGGGTCTTGCAGCAGGTCTGTAAACTTGCCGTCTTCAACACCAACTACTGTAATAAACGGACTCTCTCTCTCTCTCAAGAAAAAAAAAACATGGATGAATTTCTCTGTTTGCAAAAAAATAAAAAAGACCTCTCAGTTCTTGAGCCTGGACAGTGTGCAAACATGCTGTCCAATTAACATGTACTAGTGAAAACCCTTCCCTAAAGCAGTTCCAATGTCTCTGTTAAACTCTGTAGACTTGAAGGCTGCAGCTGCACAGGTTCAAACATGCTGTCCAATTAACATGTACTGGTGAAAACCATTCCCTAAAACAGTTCCAATGTCTCTGTTAAACACTGTAGACTTGAAGGCTGCAGCTGCACAGGTTTTTGCAGTCCTAATTAGATGTTTGTTTATGAATTGTAACTGAAATGCCTGTTTGTGAAGTGCGACCTCAACTAACACTCACAATCTATACCTTTTTAAGATATATTTTATCATAATCTTATTAACTTATTTCATAACAGTTTGTTTGGGTTCATTGTCTTGCTGTAGGATGAAGTGCCGTCCAATGAGTTTAGAGGCATTTGCTCAAATTTGAGCAAATGTTTCCATATACCTAAGAATTAATTTTGCTATAGCCATCAGCAGATACATCATACATGGCCAGTCCATAGCACCCCCATCACAATGGTTCATTGATGAGGCATTATGTTTTGGATCTTTGGCAGTTCTTCCTTTACACCTTTGCATTTTGCTCTTGCCATCACTCTGAAACAAGTTAATCTGTCCACAAGACCCTTTTCCAGAATTCTGCAGACTCTTTTAAATACTTCTTGGCAATCTGTAATCTGACCATCCATTTCAGTTTATGTTTATGTAGCCTCTGCATTAATTTATTTTCATGAAGTGTTCTGCGGACAGAGGTCATCCTCAACAATAAGGCCACGTTTGAGTTGGAGGTTGGAAGAAAGACAGAGGTCTTCACCACAGAGAGTCTGAAGCTGACACACCTGGATCTGGTATGCCCGGTCGAGACACTAGCATCATGCTGAAGAGGTAGGCCACCAAAAGCTGCAGAGATTTTGCCACTGGGCACCAAGGACAATACTGCTGCTTCTGGGGGGAGGGTGGTGTCACATGGTGGCCTGCTGCAGTGGCGAATGAGCCAGTGCTCTGGGCGGCGAGCACAACTTAAGGCCAGCAGCCCACGCAGTGGCACTGGCCCCAACAAGTGAACAGTGGGTGAACAGTAGGGGCAGCTTAAAGGCCAGTGACCCAGAAATGGCACTGGCCTTGCAGCGCAGCCAACAGACGGGGACAGCGTGCGAGGAAGAAGGGCATTGTTATGCAGGAAAGTACCTGCTCAGGGAAACCCGCTTTTGTTATGCATGTTGTGACATCAGCCAAGGGGGGCAACAGCGGGAACAGTGCAAGTATAAAAGTCAGGCCTGAGCCCTAATAAAACTCAGACCTTAACCTGACTACACTACGTGTGTGTCTTTATTTGAGTAGCTGGATTAACTTCCTTAACTGGATTAAAATTTTCCTTCTCTTTAACAAAGTTTGACTTACATCTGGATAAAAGAAAATTTGATCCCCTTCATAGTTCAAAGATTCACATTCCTTAGCCTTTTTCATCGCCAAACCTAGAAGCCTCTCTTTATCCTGGTAATTCAGAAATCTAACCAGAATAGATGAGGGTCTCTGTTTGGACATGGCTTTGGTCTTAAAGCTCTATGGGCTCTTTCAATTAAAATCTTGTCTTCAAAATGTTCCTCTCCAAATATCTTTGGTATCAATTCTTGAAAGAAGCGAATCACATCTTCTCCTTCTTTACCGCATAATCCCACGATTTTAACGTTATTTCTTCTGCTATAATTTTTTAAAATATCGACTTTCTGCAACAATTTTTCATTCATCGAGATTAAGCTCATCATTGAATCTTCAGATACATTAGATCTATCTTCAATATGCTGCATGCCCTATCGAGTATCTTGAACCTTATTTTCCAACTTATTGATCCTTTGTGTAACATTATTCATCACCTTCAATGCATTATCCACTTTAATGTCAAATCGGTTTTAACTTGCTTCAATTCTTCTGACAGCAATATAAAATTATTTTACAAAGTCAAATTCATTTCAAGTTGAAGTTTATCAATTTTAGATTCAATCTTATTTATTTCTTTCTTAAACGTATTTTTCCCCCTCTGGCCTGTTCCTCTTCTGAAATTGAAGTATCTTCTTCATTTTCATCCTCTTCTGAAACTTCTTCCTCTGGGCTTGTGTCTCCTTCATCCCCTGATGTTGACATGCCAGACTGCCCCTTTAAGACCCTTTGAATTTCTTTCTCAGCCTTCTTTTCTATTGCACTGTGCATGTCCGACTTCTTGCGCATGCATGAAGTTGTTTTAAGTTTTCCTCTGATGCCATCTTTATGACGACGAGAAGAAGGTTCCAGAGGAAGGTCTTTCTCCTGGATCTTCGCCAGCAGATCCAGAAAGTATCTCAGCGGCCTGCTTCAACACTAACGTAGGCACAGTTTCTTTTTTCTTCTTCTCTTCTGACTTCTTAGTAGGAGTTAGTTTAGGAGATTTTTTGTCCTTCTTAGGTGGCATCTTAAAAGTTTAGATAGATGCTTTATACTAACTTTAAAATATTTTTCTTTAAAAAATTTTTCTAAAGAGATACTTTTTTTACCAATCCCACGGGAGTCATGAGGTTGTGTGTCGTCCCTCATGGCATCACGTGATGCTCCTCCCAGATTGGGAATTTTTAATAAAAAATTTGCAGAAGATAACAAAAAATACATCAGAAAAGATGAAGTATGAAAGTTGGCTAGCAAATAATAACAAAAATGATACAAAAAGCTTCTTCAAGTATATAAAGAGTAAAAGAGAGGTAATAATAGATAGTGGACCATTACAAAATGGAAAAAAATATTAATAGGAGACAAGGAGACTGCAGAGGAACTAAATGAGCATTTCGCATGTCTTCATTGTGGAAGACATCGGCATTGTGCTGGATGACCAAGCGTATCAAGAAAGGGAAGTGAGTGCAATTACTACTTCAAGGGAGAAGATCCTCAGAAAGCTGAATGATCTAAAGGTAGATAAGAGTCTTGGACCAGATGGATAGCACCTTAAGGTTCTAAAAAAAAGTAGTGGTAGACTATTGACTAGTGGCCCTCATATCAACTGTGATGAAGTGCTTTGAAAGGATGAAGCATATCAGCTCCTGAATGAGCAGCAACATGGATCTGTTCCAATTTGCCTATCGTAGCAATCTCACGGGCTCTGCACAAAGCCCTGAAACACCTGGACAGCAAAGATGCATACATCAGGATGGTCTTTATCAACTACAGTTCAGCATTTAACACCAATGACCACTCAAAATTGATCAGCAAACTCCAAGACCTGAGACTCAACAGCCCACTGTGTAATTGGATCCTGGATTTCCTCACCTCTAGACCACAATCAGTGAGGACTGGTAAGAACTTCTCCTCAATCTCCATCAATACAAGAGCACAATAGGGTTGTGTTCTTAGCCCCCTGCTCTACTCACTTTACACCTACAACAGCAACACCATTTACAAGTTTGCTGACGATACCATGGTAGTTAGCTATATAAAAAGGGGCAATGAGTTGGCATACAGGAGGGAGATTGAAAACTTGGCCTAATGGTGCACCAACAACAAGCTTGTACTCAATGTCATCAAAACCAAGAAGCTGATTGTTGACTTGAGGAAGGGAAAACCAGAGGTGTACGATGCAGTGATCACTGGGGGAGTTAGAGGTGGAGAGTGTGAGCAAATTTAAGTTCTTGGGAGTCACTAACTCAGAGGGCATCGTGAAGAAAGCACATCAGTGGCTCTACTTGCTCAGGAGTTTGCGGAATTTTGTCATGACATCAGAAACAGTGGCAAATTTCTACAGATGTGTGCTGACCGGCTGCATCACTCTGGTATGGGAGGAGGGGGGGGAAATCAATATCCCTGAGCGGAAAGCCCTACAAAAGGTAGTGGACGCAGCGCAGGACATCATGGGTAAATCCCTTCCCACCATCAATAAGGTGTATAAGGATTGCAGCTGTCGGAGAGCAGCAGCAATCATCAAGGATCCACACCACCCAGCGCACCCTCTGTTCTCCCTGTTACCATCAGGAAAGAGGTATAAATGCCACAAAACTTGCACCGCCAGGTTCAGGAATACCATAAATATTCGTGTATAATGTGACCCGTGTATAATGCAACCCCCCCCCCCACATTTTTGAGGGGAAAAATTTTACCTTGTGTATAATGCGACCCCCCCACCCCCTTTTTATTGGCCCAAAACCATCATGGAAGTGCCATTTTGACAGATTGTGGAAGAAAAGTGGTGTTGTGCTGAATGAAATTACAAAATTATCATAATAAACATACCCACCAGTCCAACCGATTTGTGATGTCATCTCTCTCGAACCCCCCTTCCCTCACCCGCCTGAGTCGCGCTGCCATTCTCTGCCCACCAGCCCGCCCGATTCGTGATGTCGTATCTCACAATCCTCCTCCCCTCACCCGCCCACCCTGCTGCACGAATCGCGCTGCCGACTACCGCTCACCTGCCCTGCCGCACGTGTCGTGCTGCCGACTACCGCTCGCCCGCCCAGCCACCATGCGAGTTGCAGAATTTAAAAAATTTTTTTTACTCTCGTGTATAATGCGACCCCCCCCCTTTTTCTGAGGGGAAAAAGGAGGTAAAAATTTTCACATTATAAACTAATATTTACGGTAGATGCTATTCCTCCACCATCAGACTCCTCAACAACAAACTTAATCGGGGACTTATCTAAGAACTCTTACTTTTGAACTTCATTGATTTTTATCTCTATATTGCTCAGTTTGTTTACATTTCTTTATTTGTTTACATGTGTACATTAAGTCAGTTTTTTTCTTGCATTGCCAATAAGTGGAAATTCAGGCTTACCCATAGGAAAAAAGAATCTCAGAAATGTATGTGATGTCATGAACGTACTCTGTCAATAAATCTGAATCTAGAGATTGTGGAGGCATTGGAAATAATCTTTCTGAAATCAATAGTTTCTGGCATGGTCCCGGAAGATGTAAACAATCATAAATGTCACCCCACTATTCAAGAAGGGAGGGAGACAGTAGAAAGGAAATTACAGACTGGTTAGCCTGACATCAATTTTTGAGATGTTGGAGTCGATTGTCAAGGATAAGGTTACGGAGTACTTGGAGGCACATGACAAGATAGGTCAAAGCCAGCGTGGTTTCCTCAAGGGAAAATCATGCTTGACAAACAGGCTAGATATGCTTGACAAACAGGCTAGATAGGAGAGATGCAAAGAAAGTCATGTATTTGGATTTTCAGAAAGCCTTTGACAAGGTGCTGCACATGAAGCTCCAAAACAAGATAGGACCCCATGGTATAACAGGAAACAAAATAATGTGGATAGAGCATTGGCTGATTGGTAGAAAGCAGAGAGTCAGAATACAGGGATGAGATTCTGCTTGGCTGCCAGTTGCTGGTGATGTTCCATAGGGGTTGCTGTTGGGGCTGCTTCTTTTTACTTTGTATATCGATGATTTAGATTGTGGAATGAATGTCTTTGCAGCCAAGTTTGCAGATTATACAAGGGTAGGTGGAGCAGCTGGTAGTGAGGAAACTGGGTGGCTGCAGAAGGACTTGGACAGATTTGGAGAATGGACAGAGAAGTGGCAAATGAAATACAATGATGGAAAGTGCAGTCATGCACTTTGGTAGAAAAAATATAAAAGGGGAGACATTTTTTTAAATGGGGAGAAAACTGAAAATTCCCAGATGCAAAGGGACCTGTGAGTCCTCCTGCAGGATAGCCTGAAGGTAAACTTGCATGTTGAGTCGATGGTGAATAAGACAAATGCAATTCTGGCATTCATTTCAGGAGGAATAGAATATAAGAGCAGGGTTGTGATATTGAGGCTTCATAAGGCACTGGTGAGACCTCGATTGGAGAATTGTGAGCAATTTTGGGCTCCTCATTGAAGAAGGAAGCGTTGGCATTGGAATACATTCAGAGGAGGTTCGCAAGGATGATTCCAGGAATAAACATGTTATCAATATGAGAAGCTTTTGACAGCTCTTGGCCTGTACTCATTGTAATTTATGAGAATGAGGGGGGGGGGGGCCGATCTCATTGAAAAAATTGAAAGGAGTGACAGAGTAGATGTAGAAAGGTTGTTTCCCATGTTGGGGGACTCTAGGACAAGAGAACACCTCTTCAGGATTGAAGGACATCCGTTTTTAAACAAAGATACATGCGCAGGAATTTCTTTAGCCAGAGGGTGGTCAATCTATAGAATTTGTTGCCACAGGCCATTTTGGAGGCCCATTCATTAACCAGGGCATCAAAGGGTATGGGGAGAAGGCTGGACACTGGGGCAAGTGGAAAAATGGATAAGCTCATAATTAAATGGCAGGGCAGACTCGATGGGCTGAACAGTTTATTTCTACCTTTATGGTTTTATGAAATACAAGAAAATGTAGAAAACAATACTTTATTACCCTGAGATGTTTTTGAATTACAACTCAATGCACAAGCCATCATTTGGATGAAGATGGAATTTACAAAATTTAAAAGGCCGAAACACCCATTGATACCAGGGAATACAACTGAAGATTTGTCTGATACCGGACAATATTCACTAGTGGTCATCCTCCATTATTGTAATTGAGGCAACCGGCCAGTACTAATTCTATGAGAGGATCAATTTAACCAATATGAAAACGACAGGGATTGTATATTTTATTTTGTTATTTAATTTTGAAGCAGCAAAAGTTGAAAATGACATCTTTCACTCCTTTATTATCTTGAATTTCTGTACTTCATTGTGCAATGAGCAAATAGAGAATTTGCTAATTAGGATTACAAAGCATTTCTAGAACACAAAATTGAAATTTAGCAGTATAAGGTCGAGACATGGGTTACCTCAGTTCCATTTTATTTTCAGCAAAATTCAATAGACCACAAGAGGATAGGAAATTATACTTTTGCTTGCCAACTTGTGGTTACTTCCTACACATTTGCCTACAGCTTTGAAAAAATTGCAACCAGGGACCTAATCTGGGATGCCTGATTGGCAACAGCAACCCTCCCCTCTGAGGGAATCTCCTGCAACCATGGAGGTCTGTACCCTAGATGATGGTGCCTGTGCTGAGCAGCATACTACGGGGATTTCATACTCCGGGGGAGCAGTGGACCGGCACAGGGCACCAGAAATGGGAAGAACACCCCCACCCCATTGAGAAGAAGAATAGGAGATGACCTATAACCCTACAGGAAGATGACCACTGCAGTGGACCAGGGATTGAAGGACCCTCACAGGCTGCTAGAGACTGGCTCATGGGTACCAAATCTTTGAAAAGGTATTCTAGATGGTTCGATGGGTAACAAAAGGCTCCTGAAGTGTCTCTACCTGATGGTATCAGAGGTTTAGACCTGGAGCTCAGGCTGACAATGGATTGAACAGGAGTGTGTGTGGCTACAGAGGCTATGGGAGGCGAATCCACAGACACTTGGTGCCTCTGAAGGGACTTTGTTTTCCTGTTATTGTTTGGGACGCCAAGCAATGCTCATGGCATACTCTGTTTGCCTTACGGCAGAAAGAAGTTGAAGTATATCCATGTATATTATATTTTTAACTATGAATACAGGACAAGAAAAGGAACCTTGAACCTTATAAAGATCAGGCACAATTTCACTGCTTATCTCATCTGTATCACCAACATTGTATACAGAACATCATTATTAGGCATCAGACAAGATAGATCAAAGAATGACAGATTTATCCCAATTTCTAACATTCCTCCCACTTTCCAAAATTCCTTCCATAATAAATACATTTATTTTGTCATTGTTT
The DNA here is from genome assembly GCF_036971445.1 of Narcine bancroftii. Classification (NCBI taxonomy): domain Eukaryota; kingdom Metazoa; phylum Chordata; class Chondrichthyes; order Torpediniformes; family Narcinidae; genus Narcine; species Narcine bancroftii. The sequence goes on from NC_091475.1 coordinate 75,702,834, forward strand.
TCATGAGAAATTACAATACATAATAGTCCAAAAATGTGAACTATTTCAAAGCTGTTTAAATATTTTAAGAACTTGAAAAAGCAATATTATAATAAAATATTTCTTCAGTTGTGGATAATCATCTAATAATGTTTCTACTTTCTTCTCTTTCTTTGGTTTGGCTTCACGGACGAAGATTTATGGAGGGGTAAATGTCCACGTCAGCTGCAGGCTCGTTTGTGGCTGACAAGTCCGATGCGGGACAGGCAGACACGGTTGCAGCGGTTGCAAGGGAAAATTGGTTGGTTGGGGTTGGGTGTTGGGTTTTTCCTCCTTTGTCTTTTGTCAGTGAGATGGGCTCTGCGGTCTTCTTCAAAGGAGGTTGCTGCCCGCCGAACTGTGAGGCGCCAAGATGCACGGTTTGAGGCGATATCAGCCCACTGGCAGTAGTCAATGTGGCAGGCACCAAGAGATTTATTTAGGCAGTCCTTGTACCTCTTCTTTGGTGCACCTCTGTCACGGTGGCCAGTGGAGAGCTTGCCATATAACACGATCTTGGGAAGGCGATGGTCCTCCATTCTGGAGACGTGACCTACCCAGCGCAGTTGGATCTTCAGTAGCGTGGATTCGATGCTGTCAGCCTCTGCCATCTCGAGTACTTTGATGTTGGAGGTGAAGTCGCTCCAATGAATGTTGAGGATGGAGCGGAGACAACGCTGGTGGAAGCGTTCTAGGAGCCGTAGGCGATGCCGGTAAAGGACCCATGATTCGGAGCCGAACAGGAGTGTGAGTATGACAACGGCTCTGTTTCCACTAATCTTTGTCAGGTTTTTCAGTTGGTTGTTTTTCCAAACTCTTTTGTGTAGTCTTCCAAAGGCGCTATTTGCCTTGGCGAGTCTGTTGTCTATCTCGTTGTCGATCCTTGCATCCGATGAAATGGTGCAGCCGAGATAAGTAAACTGGTTGACCATTTTGAGTTTTGTGTGCCCGATGGAGATGTGGGGGGGGCTGGTAGTCATGGTGGGGAGCTGGCTAATGGAGCACCTCCGTTTTCTTCAGGCTGACTTCCAGGCCAAACATTTTGGCAGTTTCCGCAAAACAGGACGTCAAGCGCTGAAGAGCTGGCTCTGAATGGGCAACTAAAGCGGCATCGTCTGGAAAGAGTAGTTCACGGACAAGTTGCTCTTGTGTCTTGGTATGAGCTTGCAGGTGCCTCAGATTGAAGAGACTGCCATCCGTGCGGTACTGGATGTAAACAGCGTCTTCATTGTTGAGGTCTTTCATGACTTGTTTCAGCATCATGCTGAAGAAGATTGAAAGGAGGGTTGGTGCGAGAACACAGCCTTGCTTCACGCCATTGTAAATGGAGAAGGGTTCAGAGAGCTCATTGCTGTATCTGACCCGACCTTGTTGGTTTTCGTGCAGTTGGATAACCATGTTGAGGAACTTTGGGGGGCATCCGAGGAGCTCTAGTATTTGCCAAAGCCCTTTCCTGCTCACGGTGTCAAAGGCTTTGGTAAGGTCAACAAAGGTCATGTAGAGTCCTTTGTTTTGTTCTCTGCACTTTTCTTGGAGCTGTCTGAGGACAAAGACCATGTCAGTAGTTCCTCTGTTTGCGCGAAAGCCGCACTGTGATTCTGGGAGAACATTTTCGGCGACACTAGGTATTATTCTATTTATGAGAATCCTAGCAAAGATTTTGCCTGCAATGGAGAGCAGCGTGATTTCCCTGTAGTTTGAGCAGTTTGATTTCTCGCCTTTGTTTTTGTACAGGTTGATGATGATGGCATCACGAAGGTTCTGAGGCAGCTTTCCTTGGTCCCAACAGAGCTTGAAAAACTCATGCAGTTTGGCATGCAGAGTTTTGCCGCCAGCCTTCCAGACATCTGGGGGGATTCCATCCATACCTGCTGCTTTGCCACTTTTCAGTTGTTCAATTGTCTTATATGTCTCTTCCCGGGTGAGGACCTCATCCAGCTCTAGCCTTAAGGGCTGTTGAGGGAGCTGGAGCAGGGCAGATTCTTGGACTGAGCGGTTGGCATTGAAAAGAGATTGGAAGTGTTCTGACCATCGGTTGAGGATGGAGATCTTGTCGCTGAGGAGGACTTTGCCGTCTGAGCTGCGCAGCGGGCTTTGGACTTGGGGTGAGGGGCTGTACACAGCCTTTCTTCTTTGGCTTGGCTTCGCGGACAAAGATTTATGGAGGAGGTAAATGTCCACGTCAGCTGCAGGCTCGTTTGTGGCTGACCAGTCCGATGCGGGACAGGCAGACACGGTTGCAGCGGTTGCAGGGGAAAATTGGTTAGAGCCTCGTAAAAACCCCTGAAGTCGCCAATGTCCGTGCCGTGCTGAGCTGGGTTCGTTTTGCGAGGCTAGTCCACCACTCATTTTGGATCTCCCGGAGTTTGCACTAAAGACGGCTGAATGCGCGACGGAAGGCTCGTTTCTTCTCTGGCCTGGACGGCTTTGCAAGGTGAGCCTGGTGGGCAGCTCACTTCTTTGCCAGCAGCTACTGGATTTTCTGGTTGTTTTCGTCGTTATTATTTATTTACAACAATATAATTTTTAAGATGCATCTCATTGTGATCAATAATAACACTTAATGTCATTGAATTTGCAGTAAGGGCTACTCAGCCCAATTAACGTTTGTGCTCCACATGAATCTATTCCATCCATCCTTGTCTGTCCAATTTTAAAAATTGAATTAATGCAGTTTTTCCATATTCTCAATGCAGACAAATATTACACATTCAACTCATTAATTTAATTTAAATCTTACCAACCACAACTTATTCAGGTTCATATCAAAGAACATTTGTCTGTTCAAAATACGCTCAGGTCAGTTTGAAGCCTGAATTTGTGACAAACTATTTTACTGGTCAGAGAGAACACAGTGTAAGTATCCAGTCAATCAGTAATGTGAGGTCACTACATGCTGCTTGATGCGATTGATTTGCCTGCTGTAGAAGTTATCATGTCAAGATCACAGAATGTCTGATTCCTCCCATAGCTTATAACAGACAATGCAGTAAACAAACAAAAAGTAACTTAATGTCTACTGCACTTGAAAGTGAAAATAAAGCTTTCATGTACAAACATTCTAAATAAAACATTATTCTTAATTATTTTCAAGATTTACTGTGATGAAACTACGAATTTGCAATTGTGTGAACAAGCAAACTAATAGGGGCATTCCTGTTTGTTTTCTGTCAAGATTTAAATCTTTCAGCCATAATTTTTAATGATATTATCTTTTCCTTGATGTCTAAAAATTAGGGTAAATTACAATGTTTTTGTTATGTGGATAGGAAAAGTCACTTTTAAACTCAATATAAACATTCCAACAATTAACTATATAAACAGTAAAACCACAATGAACTGCCTTTTGAACAACTAGGGATAAAAGGGCACAAACAAAACATTTTGTTTTGATTCTTGCTCCAAATTTTAATTGTGATTAGAAATTGTTTCTAACTTCACATTTCTATGACCCAGTCTTTAACAACTTACAATATATCCTCTAGAATTCCTTCCACACACCTTCCTTCACACCACCAAACAAAATAAAACAGTAAGGGTCAGTGCTACTGAAACAAGGAGACAGTTCCACTTCTTTGCACTAATGAAAATGACTGACCCATACCAATTCCCAGCCTTAGAACTTTTTGACTGTCACATCCAGATGCAGCTGTTAGTTATTCAGACAACTCACAATGGATGCTTCCATCACTATTACCCCTCATTCAGCATTTTCACTTCATAAAGCAGCAGTCAATGAGTTTTGTGTGTGGTTGGCAGGGAATGACAGATCAGTGGTGGTCTCAGATTCTACCTACATTGGTGGTTCAAGTAGTTGCAAGGATTGGCCCTTTGTGCTGGATGAAAAGATATGAAAAGTCAGTTATTTGAACTCAGTCAAGCTGCTGATTTTTAAGTAGAAGGATGCGACAATTCACTTTCACCTTTATAAATTGCTCCCTCTTGCAAAGAACAGCTGCAGCACTATTCACAAGAAACCAGAATATACTTTGAGCTTGTGATACCATGCGCTAGATAATAAAGCTTCCCTCAATAACAATGGGGTTTATCATTGTTTGAAAGTATCACAAAGATTTAAAACAGGACAATAAGATTTTTAAAAACTATATTTTTAATGCTTTACTGCTTTGGCCTGGTCTTCTACATAACATTCATAATGATGGGCACTGATAGTTTGGTTACCAACCCCTGTGTCGCACCAAATTCATTTTGATAAAATTTCCAAGGAGAAACCCAACCAAAAATAAGAGCCTAGTATGACTTCATGCTGTGCTTGAACAGCAAGATGCATTTACAATGCATATGTAAAGATGAAGGAGTTATAACCATATGTACAGAACAATTCTGATTTGCTTTCAGGTGATCAAGAAATAACAAGTTGTTAAGGTCAAAATTTGATTTTGGATCAAGATTAAATTGGTCCAATTTGTATGGAAAGTGATTTTATGTGAAGAATGTTTACATGTGGGGCTATTCAACTTACGAAGTTTTCTGAATTATACTCTCATTCCATAATTCTTATTTCTGTAAGAGTATCTGAAGGGGTTTCACAGTATATTCTAATGGTAACCACACAATGTCAGAATCAGAATTTATTGTCATGAAATTCGATGTTTTGTGGCAGCAGCATAGAGCAAACATTCATATTATAATCATCTTACAACATTACTATAAATAAAATAAAAATAATAGTGCACAAAAAGTAAGGCAGTATCTTTGGTTCAGGAATCTACTGGGAATGGGGAAGAAACTGTCCTTGTGCCACTGAGTGCTCATCTTTAGGCTCCTGTACCTTTTTCCTGATGGTAGCAGAGTGAAGAGGGCAAGATCTCCAGTTTGCCATCCCTCAGGGCCCCAAATTGGCCTTTCAAGTGAGCCTCCATTTCTTGCTCATCTGCCCTGGCCCCTCTGCCCCCAGACAAAACAAACGCAGGATGCTCATTGTCCTCACCTACCACCCAACCAGCCTCCGCATTCAGCACATTATCCTTCATGATTTCTGGCACATACAACAGAATACCACTACCAGACACAGTGTCCCCTCTCCTCATTCTGTAGGGACTGCTCCTCCGTGACTCCACCACTCATCACCCCCCCCCCCCACCACCCCCCTTCCCCCAGATCCATCCCCTGTGGACACAAGAGGTGCCACACTGTGCTCACACTTCCTCGCTCAGCACAGTCCAGGGCCCCAAACAGGCCTTTCAAGTGAAGCAACACTTCACTTGCATATCCGCAGGATTGATTTACTGCATCCGGTGCTCCCTTTGTAGACTTCTCTACATCGGAGAGACCGAATGCAGACTGGGACATCGCTTTGCTGAACACTTTTGCTCTGACTGTACCAGTGACAGAGACCCCCCCTCCCCCCTCCCCCCCAGTGGCCAAGCATTTCAGTTCTCTCCCATACTAATATGTCAGTCCATGGCCACATGTACTAGCTCACCAAGACCACCCATAAAATGGAGTAACAACACCTGATTTTCTGTCTGGACACTCTCCAGCTGGATGGCATTAACCAACTTTTCCTGTATCTGCTAACCTGCTCTCCCTTCCCTTCCCCCAGTCAGCTCTCCACTCCCTCTCTCTCTCTTCACAAACCCATCCCTCTTCCCCCTGCTTGTTGCTGTACCCTCCCTCCCTTCTCCACCAATTACCTCCTACCTTTGAGACCACGCCTCATCCCTTACTCTTTTATTCGGACGCCTGCCAACATTTTTCCATATCTTAATGAAGGACTCAAGTCCAAAAAGTCGGTTATCTTTGCTAAATAAAGGATGCTGTTTGTCCTACTCCAGCATTGTGTTTTACTTTTTATCTCAAGTTAGGCACTCATTGAGGGAACATATATGATGGCCTCATTTTTTGTCTTCATTGTTTAAGTGATATTCTTGTGACTAATGAAATATTAAGGGAAAATAGTCAATATTAAATATGGTCCAAAGTTGTAGTAATGTTTAATGCTGTCACATAGTAGTCAAAAGGCTTCCACGTATCAGCCTGAAACCTCAAATTTAATCTTATTTCAGTTATTAGGGCCCTAATAACCCACTAGCCATGGGTGAGGTAGCTGAAGGCTAATATTTCTCCATTATTCAAGAAAGCAGTACCTGTGAGATTGTGAAAGAAAGCAAGACGATTAATGAAATAAGCCCTAAAAGCATGAGAAGGACCAACAGTCGCTGTGAAATCAACAATGACTAAGAGATATAGAAAGAGAGGTAAGCATAGCGGAAAGGCTATGTTGAGAATAGCTGCTTCTGAGATCACAGTGCTGTGAGGTCAGAGAGGTTTTGACGAGGTAGGCTTCTGCCAAATGCACCGAAGATCTTGTATGCTACAGCAAAATAGGTTCTTTATAAAAAAGAACTCAAAACTATTCATTCAGTTAATAAAGATAATAAATACAGAAAATAGACAGGTTCATAGTTACCAGAGTGTAAGAAAAAAATAAGTGGCATTACAATAAGGCAGAACGGAGCTAAAGTAGTACAGTTCAGGTAGTAGGGGAGATATAAGGACCTGATAACTATTGGAAACTTAAACTTGAGAAAAAGAGTTGGGAGAGTGGGCTCAAGTAATAGTGAGACGTGGACTATTCCAAGCATCCTACAAAAAGATAGGCGTAACCTGGGCTCATGTGAGTGGCCATGGCTGCAACTGTGATTTTATTTCTCAAATTAGGTATTATTATCAGATTGCCAAATAAGCAGTTCAAATTCCAGCAAGATGAGACAAAGAAATTGACTAAGAAAAGTAGGCTAAATTTCAGAAAACATAAAAGTGGGCAGTAAAACCTATTATAAACGTATAAAAAGAAAAAGATGATGGTACTGCTTTAGCTATCACTGGTGTGGATCAGAAGAGTGGAGAGCAGAGATGTGTCTTTCATCGCTCCTCCATGAGGTCCTATTGCTAGGCTATTCCGCCCGATAGCCCTGTGCCTATATGTAGAACTGAGGTGGTGGAGTTTCATCCATAACAGAGGTCCACACCCATGTTTGGCTGACCAAACCAGAGTATTTGTAGGCTCCAGGGGGAGTAAGCAAACCTGCGTAGGACACCAGAGTGGGAGAACTGCCACCCACCCTTCTAATGAATAGGAAATGCCTTGAAGGGTTCACAGCAGCAGATAGGAGTGGAATTCAGGTAATGAAAGGCCTCACACCAAGCTTCATGGAACCACCTATAAGGACCCAGAAGTGTGAGGGTGCTGGTGGTATGTTGGTAGTGAGAAGGGCTCCTGAAATGACAGAGCTTCCTAGGAACCATGGACTGAGGAGGGTGACTTGGATGCCTTGAGCTCAGCTTCACTGCTAGAACTGTATTGTGTACAGTTGTGAACAATCAGCAACAGGAAAGATATCATTAAAAAGATATCAAAAAGTGTCGAAAAGATTAACTCGGATGTTACCAGGTCTGGTGGGCTTGACATAAAGGAGTGTTTGGAGAGGCTAGGGTATTTTTCCCTGGAGCATAAGAAGCTAAGAGAGGACCTTATATATAAGTGTACACAAAAGGAACCTTATCTATAAACAGTCATAGTCTTCTTTCCAGGGTATGAAATTCTAAAACTAGAGGACATAGATTTAGGTGAGAGTAGTGCAATGAACTGGAATTCACTGTCTATGTATTGTTCTGATGGCTGGCTTCTCCCCTGGCTCCACCCTCACCTTGGTTTCCTGCCTTACCTCAGATCTACCTGAGGACTATTGTGTCTACCGGCCATTGATTGTAAGCTATGAAAAACATGTTTGTCCTCCTCATTTGTCTCTGAGTGCACTCAGTCACGTTTCAATTTTAATAGCTTAACTTTGAAACGGGATGGAAGCCCTGTTGAAGCCAGGCATGCTCCAGATCGACCCTCTGTCCCCAGAGATCCCGGAGGAATTCGCCTACTGCCTGAAGTGCTTCCAGTTCTACCTGATGGCCACTCAGGACGTCTTCAACTCTGATGGTCTACAGGGATAGGCACTTCTCTCTCGAGTCGGCCCCAAAAGATTTGCTATCATCAGAGACTGTGCTACCTGTGAGTCAGCCATATAAGGTTTGAAGGCCTGCTACATGAGGCCTCAGAACGATGTGCGGCTGAGGCACTGACTCTCTCAACGTCGGCAATGTCCGGGTGAGTTGCTGGACGACTATATTCTTGAACTGTGGGCCCTCACCAGAAAATGCCACCATTAAGCGGCCACGGCTTGGGTGAGAGAGGAGGAACAAATCCGGGACACCCTCGTGGCAGGAGTGAAGTTGAGGTACGTGAGGCAGCGACTGCTGGAATTGGGGAAAAGACTTGGCCAGCACCCTGTAGCTGGCGAAAGCGCTCGAGCAGGCCCAACTGGGAGCTGATGACATTACGGACAAAAGCAGCACCCTTTCATAGGACCAGGTCATTGGGGCGCCGGTGACCCCTGCGGCCCCAGCGCCAACTGCTGCAACCACAGGCGACCGGGGATGCTACTTCTGTGGACAGGCAAAGCACCTCCATGCCCAATGCACCATGAAGGTCTCTGCGTGCTCAGGATGTGGTAAACAAGGGCCCTCGATGAAGGTCTGCCGGGCTAAAGGAAACCCAAAGAGGGCAACTGCGTGTGCAACCCCCAAATCATAGCTCAACCCGTGCTCGAGTCCTGAAGTGCTGGCCTCAGCCTCTCCATGCTGTTCACCACCAGCACCTTGCTGAGCCTTGTGACGGGACTCCCACCTGATGTGAAGCATCATGGGAAGCCACGGTGATCATCTTGCCATGCCTTGAGGTCAACCCTACCTAGTCTTCCTTCAGATCAAGATGGAGGTTGTCCATCTTGCCGTGCCTCATGGTCAATGCCATCTTTTCTGCCCGCGGGCCAAATGGAAAGAGTCAACATTGACATGGGGAGCAACAGGATTCTGGAGCACTGGCATCAGTTGTCCTGGATCACCAATTGAATAACTTGACGATGGAGGTGAGAGTAAAGGGACATTTGACTAATTGCTTAGTAGACACTGGCTCCACTGAGAGCTTTATAAACTCTGTGACAGCTCTTTGGTACAACTTAAGAGTTTACCCGACAGACTATTCCTAGATTTGCACTCTGCGACAATCCAGGGGTATTGTATAATACATCTAACTGTAAAAGCGGGGGATGGGGTGGGGGGAAGGATTTTGTAAGTTCCAATTGTATGTACTGAAGGATTTGTGTGTTTCTGTGTTGCTGGGCCTGGACTTCCTGTGTTACCTCAAAAGCATGACCATGGAGTACTCTGGACCACTCCCCCCCCAATCATGGTGCAGAACGGAAGGTCCCAAAAGCCAGACACCACATGTGGTCTCTCCACCCTAAATATTGATCCTCTCACTGTTCCCATATCTGACTCCCAATTGCAAACCAATAGCCATGAAGAGCAGGTGATACAATGCAGCGGATCAGGAATTTATCAGAGCTGAGACACAGCGGCTGCTCAAAAACATAATTGAACTTAGTAACAGCCCATGGAAAGCCCAGGTGGTGGTCGTGAAAGGAAAAGAAAAGTCCAGGCTAGTGATTGATTACAGCAAAACAATTAATTGTTTCCACTCCTGGACATGTAACTCCTCCCTCGAATCTTGGAGATGGTAAACCAAATTGTGCAGTACCAGGTCAACTCGAGCATTGACCTGAAAGCTGCATACCATCAGTTACCGATCCGTTCTGAGGAATGTCCCTACACAGCATTTGAGGCAGAAGAACAGCTCTATCAATTCCAGAGGGCCCGCCCCTTTTCGTATCACCAATGGGGTCTCGGTCTTCCAGATGGACAAAAATGTCGACAAGTACAGGATGAAGGCCACTTTCCATTATCTTCACAACATCACCATTTGTGGACACTCTCTGGAAAATCATGACACCAACCTCCAGAGGTTTCCCCACATGGCCACGGCCCTGAACCTCATGTACAACTCCAGTAAATGCATGTCCTGGACAAAACATCTAGCAATCCTGAACTATGTGTGGAGAATGGCGTCATTGGCCCTGATCCCAACCAAATGACCCCCCCTGTTAGACCTCCCCATCCCGAGAACCATGAAAGTCTTAAGGAGGTGCCTGGGCTTCTTCTCCTACTACGCCCAGTGGGTCCCTCACTAAGTTGATAAGGTCCATCCCCTCTTAAAGTCCACCTCTTTCCCATTGTTAGCCAAGGCCCAGGTGGCTTTCGACTAAGTTCAGAGTTACATCGCAAAGGCCACCATGCATGTGGTGGATGAGAACACACCCTTCCAGGTGGAAAGCCATGCTACTGACCTAGCTCTGGCCACTACTCTTAACCAGACAGGCATTGCTTTTTTCTCCTGCACCCGACAAGGCCATGAGCTTTGGAACCCATCTGTGGAGAAAGAGGTTCAAGCCATTGTAGAGGCCATCAGGTACTGGAGGCATTACCTGGCCAGCAGAAAATTTACACTGCTCACTGACCAGCAATTGGTGGCATTTATTTTTAATAATGCAAAAATAAATAAAGAATGATAAGATCGCCAGGTGAAGATCGAAGTCTCCACCTATAATGAGACATAGCATACAGGCTAGGTACTCTCAATAAACCAGATACCTTGTCAAGAGGAAGCTGTGCCTTTGTACACACCGGCCAGTTGCAGTCACTGCACGATGAGCTTTGCCACCCGGGCATCACTCGCATGGCTCATTTCATCAAGGCATACAACCTGCCAAACTCCATTGAGGACATCAGGGAAATGCCCAGGTCCTGCCAGGTCTAAGCAGAGTGCAAGCAGCACTTCTACCGCCCCGACAAAGTGCATCTGATAAAGGCATCCCGCCCCTTCATGACTCAGTGTCGATTTCAAAGGCCCCCTCCCTTCCACCAACAGAAACGTGTACTTTCACAATGTTATCGACGAGTATTCATATTTTCCGCTTGCCATCCCCTGCCAAGACATGATCACCACCACGGTCATCAGGGCCTTGCACTCTATTTTCGCCCTTTTCAGGAATCCCAGCTATATCCATAGCCTGATCTAAATGAATTAACTTAGGTAAATAGTTAGCCAACCTATTTGCTAAAACCTTAGCTACAATTTTTTAATCAACATTTAATAAAGAAATAGGTCTACAGGATTCCGTTTTTCATGGATCTCTATCTTTCTTAGGTATAACTGTTATAATAGCATTAGAAAAGGAATCTGGTAAAGAGTGAACCTTCATTGCTTGTTTCAAAACATCCATCAAAAGGGGCATTAATAAATCTTGAAATTTTTTATAAAATTCCAATGTTAATTCCTGTTCACCAGGAGATATCCAATTTGGCATAGATCTATAATCTCTCTACATGTGAATGGAAAATCCAATTCCTCATGTTCTTGATTATTCAGAAAGGGTGACTGAAGTTGAGCTAAAAAGTCATCAGTTTTAGCGTCATAATTTTCAAATGACAAGAAGTCCTATCCACGGTGCTCCACTCCATAAGGTCACTCCTCTGCACGGCAACCAACGCAACTCCTCCCGAGCTTATGCTTACGTTCCAGAGGAAATCCATGTCTGGAACTATTCTCCTGGCATCAGGCCCAGTCCTGCTGAGAAAACATGTGAGGAGGAGCAAGACAGACCTCCTGATCGAGAGGGTGCACTTGCTGCATGCCAAACCAACGAATGCCTATGTGGCATACCCTGATGGCAGAGAGGACACTGTCTCAATCACTGGCACCAGCCAGAACTGAGGGTCCAATGCCTCAGGTGTGCCAGGAACTACCAAGTACCTCACCCAGGGTCCTGGAGAACACTCCTCAGGAAGTGGACCAATTCACTCCACAACCTGAGCTGGAGCCCTCAAGACCCACTGACCCTGTACGACAGGGGGTCCAGACAGTTCAGGAAGCCCGAAGTCTTCCAGTACTCCGGCGCTCGACCAGAATTACCAGATCCCCTGACAGACTTGTAAATATCTGTAAAGTATTAAGAATTTTTGAATGAATAGTCTCTGTTTTTCACCCACAGGCTCAATTCTGAAGGAAGGGGTGAACGCAGTGAACTGGAATCCACTGTCTATGTGTTGTTCAGATGGCTGGCTCCTCTCCTGGCTGCACCCTCAACTACCCCAATAGACAAACCACCAAATGCTGGTTTTCCCACCTTACCTCAGATTCACCTGAGGACTATTGTGTCTACTGGCCATTGATTGTAAGATATTAAAAACCTGTTTGTACTCCTCATTGTCCCTGAGTGTATTCAGTCATGTCACAAGTAGATAAAAATTCAAAGGTTACTGAGTGGCACCTTTTTCATACAGATAGTGGTGGGTATGTGGAACGAGCTGTCCGAGGAAATGGTAAGAAACGTGGGACAATTGCACTTTTTAAAAGACATTTAGACAGGTTCATGGATAGGAAAGGTTTTGAGGGATATGGGCCAAACACTGCAACATGGGACTAGCTTAGGTAGACAATTTAATTAGCAAAATAATTAATGAACAAAAAAGACCATCTTCTGTGCTCTAAAAATTTATGACATTACTGTAAAACTTGGCCAGATTTATAGCTTTAAACAAAGTGTCTAATTTAATATGGAGTCACAAATGAGCACGTGTGGAGAAATTTCTATTTACATTACAGGAGATTTAGAAATAATTTCCTGGGCACGTTTGAATACTTCCTTTTATGAAAGCTATGACATTAAATTTGTAGTTTAAAAAAATGCATTTTGGGAAAAATATTGTTATAAAGTGTTATAAGATTTCAGATTTCCCTTCAAATTAATCTCACTTTAACATTCTTTAATTAGAAAACACCATTCCCTTTACCACTTTTGAAGGAGTATATTTCTTATCATCAGTAAACCTTTGCTCTTTTGTAATCAAGCTCTCTTGATATGAGGCATTTTGATAATCATATTGTGACAGCAGATTATCTGAATGTACTCTAAAACAGTGAAAGGGAAATATGCAATAAGCAATGAAGTATGCAAATATCAGGAATATGGCATGATATCAAAGGTCCAAAGATACTCCCATTCAGCAATTATTTCTGACACTAAATTTCTACTGATGCTTTGGTATTTCTTAAAATAACATCCAAGCCCTCCTCTGATGTGCAAACTTTTATTAGTCACTGTTTAGATTGGAGGCAAACTGTTCTGTGATCACAGTATTTCAGCAGTAAAGTGTACTTTGTGGTCCACAAAATAATCACACAATATACAATTCATAGACTCTAATTACCTGTAAAAAATCCATGAACGTGTAGGGCAATAAGTCATCCAGGTGGCCAATATCTTTGGAAAATCGATTTAGGATCCGACCTGGAATTAAAAACAAGTCATTGTAAAAATTAGAATAGTACTTACACTTGCAATTTTCTTTCAGTCATATCATTCAGCTTATTTCTGCTCTTAATATATTTCATAGAATATAATTATCTAGGTGTCTCAAGTGTCATCTTTTGGCAAGTTCCTTTACAATATTTAATAACAATAGGGCAATATAAAGTTGATGTGGAGGATCATTAATTATAAAAGTTGGCAAGTAATGTTGCACCTGGATGAAATTTAAGTTCAGCGACATTTGGAACACTGTGTGCAGTTATGGCAACAACAATCCAGGAATACCTTGAAGAGGGTGCAGAAGAGATTCACTTGGATGTTGCCTAGATCAGAAAGTATTAGCTGTAAAGAGAGATTGGACAAATTTGGATTGTTTTCACTGGAGTGCTGGAGGCTAGGGGAGATCTGATAAAAAGTATGTACAAAAGAGAAACAAAAGCTGCAAATGCTGGAATCTTGAGAAGACAATGAGCTGCTGGTGGAACTTAGCAGATCAAACAGCTTCCATGGGTAGAAATGGTTAGTCAACATTTTGGATCTGCATCTTTTATCAACTAATGGGGAAGGTGTAATAGTACAAAGAGGACAGGTTTCACCTGGGTAGCACTAGGATCAATGACCTTGAGGATGGTGGGAGATTTGTTTGTACTGAACCAAATAAATGACTAAAGTATGATCTATTAGTTGGGTTCCATCAATTAGGGTAGATTATGGAATGGGCCAGAGCACACAGGCGATGAATAATATTGAAAACGTTTGTACATGAATTCCTACAATTGCTCATTTCTTTCTGTCCAAAAAACAATCAGGAAATCTAGTTTAAAAAGGAAGGAGAAAAAAAATTACAGGGAATTGCATTACAGTTAACTTAACAGTCAGAGTCATAAGATTAATATAGCACAAAAAAGAGGCCCTTCAGCCCAACATGTCTATGCTGACCATCAAACAAACTGACTATGAAATACAGAGAGAACAAAATAAAATCAATAAAGTGCACGAGTCCTTAAATTAGTCTGATTGTTTGTTGTTGAGGAGTCTGATGGTGGAGGGGTAGGAGCTGTTTCTGAACCTGGTGGTGTGAGTTTTGTGTCACCTTTACCTCTTTCCTGATGGTAGTAGCAAGAATATATGTGCTGGGTGGTGAGGGTCTTTGATGATTGCTGTGGACCTCCAATGACAGTGTTCCCTGTAGATGTACTCAATTGTGGGGAGGGTTTTGCCTATGATGTACTGGGTTGTGTCCACTACCTTTTGGAGTGCTTTATGCTCAGGGGTATTGGTGTTCCTATACCAGACCATGATGCACCTGGTCAGCACACTTTCCACCACTCCTCTGAAGAAATTTTCCAGTGTCTGAACTTAGAACATTTTTGGAAAGCTATTTTCCAAACTTTATCAACGATTCTTAAGACTAAATTCGAGGATGCCATGGCTTCAAACCATTTGGTAGCAGGGAAAATACCAAGGTTTATTATTAAAAGAAATAACAGACAACTGAAAAGCATTTAACAGGATTGGACAAAGACAGAATGAGTTTATGCATAACATATCTACCAGAAACTCCTCAGGATGCAACTTGCAGAAAATATGAAGAAAAACTAGTAGAGGATATGTATTTGGATATTCAGAATGCCTTTGAATATAGTCCCTCATAAATGAGTAAGGATATTGATAGGATGCAGAGCTGGGCTGAGAAGTGGCAGATGAAGTTTTACTCAGGAAAGTGTGAAGTGGTTCAGATCAAGGGGTCACATTTGAAGGCAAAGCACAATGTTAATGGGAGGATTCAGAGGAATGTAGAAGAACTGAGAGATCTTGGGGCCCACGTCCATAGGAGACTCAAAGCTGTTGTACAGGTTGATCGTGTTGTTAAGATGTCTTATAGTGTGTTGGCCTTTATTCACAGTGGGATCAAATTCAAGAGTGGTGAAGTAATGTTGGAGTTATATAAGGTCTTGGTTAGACCCCACTTGGAGTTCCATTCTGATCACCTCATTACAGGAAGGATGTGGTTGCTATAGAGAGGGTACAAAGGAGATATAGAAGAATGCTGCCTGGATCGGAGAGGATGTCATATTAGGATAATTTGAGTGAACTTGGTTTTATTCTCCTTGGGAGTGATGGAGGATGAAGGTGACGTGACAGAGGTGTACAAGATGATGAGAGACATTAATGGTGCGGATGGCCAGAGGCTTTTTCCCAGGGCTGAAATGGCTAACACGAGGGGGCACAATTTCAAGGTGCTTAAAAGTAAGTACAGGGCAGAAGTAAGAGCTAGATTTTTCAGAGATGATGGGTGCATGGAATGGGCTGCCAGTAATGGTGGTGGAGGCAGGCACATAAGAATCTTTTAAGAAACTATTACAGGTGCTCCCCAACTTACAATGGTCTGACTTATGATTTTTCAGTTACGATGGTACAATAGCATGACTTTAGTTATTACTTTCATGCAATACATTAACGGTATCGCAAGCATCATTGATAATAAACGTTGATAATTTCTTTAAGGTGAATTCTTTTAGCTTCCTTGGTCAATCACTTCTTTTAGTCAGAAAGCTTGCAGACACTGATACAGCACTTTCGGGAGAGAGCTGGGCATTGCGATCAATGTGTGACTTGGGCAGAGAGAGGTGCAGCAGGATCAGTATGGGGACAGATACAGAGCTGTTGGGTGAGAGCTGGGCATTGCAATTGGTGATTTATACAGGGCTGTGGGGAAGTGGGATCAGTGTGGGGATTTATACAGCACAGGAGGTGTTATACAAAATATACCTGTATTCTTTTTCAACCTACGATTTTTCAACTTACGATAGGTTGATCAGAACGCAACCCCATCGTAAGTTGAGGAGCGCCTGCAGATAGTTGTTAAAGTTGGTTATTAGGTTGGTACACCACTATGGGCTAAAGGGCCTGTACTGTGCTATTGATTACTATGTTCTTCGACAAATAAACTGTATGTTGTCTTTCAAAATTCCAGGATTTAACATTATCACTGCAACTAATTGACAGAAATTCAATTGTAAATTTGCATTAAAAGTAAACCCATCACATCTTCAAAATGATATGACCACAGCATTAGAAAAGTATGAACCTGATCTGGAAGATGCAAGCTATTCAAAGGACAAAATTGCAACTGAAAAATATTTCAATCTTTTGCAATCTGGCATTATTTCAGAAACGGAGGGCAAAATCCCAAGTTATAAAATCAATTGTCAGAATGATCAAAGGGGTTGTTGTTAAATCTATCAATGACAATATGTGTGTGAGGATTACTCAACAAATAAAATGACTCAAAATATCCACTCAGCAAGTTCAAGCAGCATCGGTGGGAGAGAAAGTATAGTCAATGTTTCAGGTCAGAGCCCTTCAAGATTGAATGGTTAATGCTTTCAGGTCACAACCAATCTTTGTTAAACAACTTCCAAGTCCATGATTCTGCTTTGGGAACATCAACATAGTGCACTGCAGTATGATTTTTACAAATTCTGAACAACCAGGCAAAGGTGATAGCCAAGCTTCTTCTTGTCTTAACAGAACATTCAATTGGATTCCACCACTTTACCCCGATGCAACGTTGTCCTATTTTTCATTAGTTTCTGGTTTTCACTGTCCCTGCAAAACAAATAATGTATCTTTCTGCTTTTAAGTGTGGTAGTTTCCACACTAAGATGCTGCAGATACTCCACAATCAAGCTTGGCAATAACTCTACTTTCTGCATTATTGATAATGACAGACACTTCCTTTTCTGCTTCTTTCTGCTACCCACAGGGGTCTCTGCAGCTCTTTCTGACATTTTCAGTCTTCAAGGTCTGTGAGCAGCAGAGGCTTGTCCGACTGGTCGGAGCACTGAGACACGGCACTGGTCGGGGGTGGGTCACATCAGGTCATGTTTGGCGCCAAAAGTGAGCTTTGGAGTGTGGACGACATCCATAGAAAAATTGTTCGGTTTTCGGCAGTTTTGGTTTTCAGAGTTTCCGATAAAAGATTATGTTCCGATAAAAGATTATGTTCCTGTATCTTTAACTACAACATTGAAGTCATCTGGTAAGGGCACTCTCACAGTAGTATTAGGGAGGGGATTATATTTAGATCTTGTGACTTGGAAAGAAATCTGCAAACAGTGGTGTAGCAATATCCATGTGCTTGTAATTCTTGAAAATACCATTTGAAAGGTGCTGGTTTTGTCAAGGTATGTCTGCAGTACAACTTTTGAACAGTGCACATTGAAGCCATGATAGGTTGGTTTTCAAATGTGTAAATACACAAGGACATGGAATGCAATTCAGATGGGTTGCTTAAAGAATCCAGCTTCTTCCATATGGTTGGACCTGCACTGAATGACTGTGTTTTGCATGGTATGTATGTACAAAAAAGGTTTATGATATGGTTTAGTTAGCTTTCAGAAGGGTTGTTAAAACTAAAAAGTTATTTAACACACAAGTTGTAATGTAAAGCTGATTCATCAAATGATTAAAAATGTGCCAGAGATGGCTATGAGTATGGTTAAGTCAAAACGAGGGAACTATTCAGATGCATCCAAAAATATTCATTACTTCAGCTTTGGCAGAATGTATCTGTCATTCCTTGCTCCACTTTTCCAGTTGAAATAGATCCTCTGGTAGCCTAGACGACCTTCTTTGCTGTCCACTGGACAACTAATTTTGGCTCTTTCTGCAAACCACCTAGTCAAAATCTCTGCTCACTACTACCTCTAGGCCTGAAATCCAGCACCTTCTACCTCAACCATAAACTGCTTAAGGACAACCAAAAGATCTGTTTGTACTAATTGCAACTGTGTATCTTTATTTACCTATCCTTTTATATTTATTATCTTTTTTGTCTCCTTGTACATTTTGGCAACTTAATTTATACTATTGTCGTATATCTTACATACCTGTTTGCCTGCAGCAAGTAAGAATTTGAGTGCATCCACACATTTTATTAATGTGTATGACAATAAACGCCTATCAAATCAAACTTATGAATGCCAGCTACATTCTCATCCAAGTCATTAATATAGATGAGGAACAATGGAGGACTCTGATAATTGAAGCAAATCAATGGTCAATTATTCACTACCACCTTCTGACTCCTACCACAAAGCCAATTTTGAATCCAATTAGCTAGCACACACTGAATGCCAAATATTTAATCTTCTGGACCAGTCTACCCTGGTGACCAAGCTATGCCCTAGCTCTGGTCCATGAAGTCAACATCCACTGTCTTGCCCTTGTCAATCATTTGGGGCCACATCTAAAAAAAATATTAACATTTGTGAGATAGGTTTTCTCATGCCCTTCTGACTATACCTAATTAGGCTTTGTCTTTTCAAATCCTGTCCTTCAGAATCTCCTCCAGTAACTTTCCAACCAATGATGTTAAGCTCAGCAGCCTGTAGGTCCCTGGTTTGTTCTTGCAGCCCTTCTTGAATAAAGGCTCAACATTAGCCACCCTCCAGTTTCACAGTACCTCCTTTGTGGCTAACAAATGTTCAAATATCTCCACCAGGACTACAGCCATTGATTCTCACGTCATATTTGCATACATCATCAGGGTTGTGGAAATCTTCTTCCATGACTGCGACCACAATTCCTTAAGTTTGGAGATAGTTATGTAAGATAAGCCTGAACCTTTGTGTGGTACTAAATTGGGGGAGGGAAAACACGACATTTTTAGAAAGGAGCTATGGGGAGTTCGCCGTATTCAGATAAGGCATATCTGACATGTCTGAGCTGTTTAAGGACTGGCATGTTCCAGCTGAAAGGAAAGACAGGCACGGCTGAAAGAGGTCTCAAATTTAGTAAGAATAGAGGCATATGTAAGGTATAGGCAGCTAAAATCAGAAAAATGCCCTTGAAAGAAAGAAATCAAGCAGAGCATTAGGAATACCAAAAGGAGTTTGAAATATACTAGGTGAGTAGGATGAAAGACAATCCCAAGACAGTTGATACTAACATTAAAGATAACAGGCTCGCTAAGGAGAGGATAGATCCACTCAAGGATAAAGAAGGGAATTTATGCAAGGAGGAAGTGAGTGAACAACTAAATGCACATTTTGTATTGGTATTCACTGGGGAGAAGGACATGGACTACAGAACAAACAGTGTGGAGGAAGCCAATGTGTTAGGGCATTTTGAGATTAAAAAAACAGTGGTGCTGAGTTTTTTTGGAGAGCATCAAGGTTGTTAAGTGCCCAGGACATGATAGGATACATCTCAATTTTTGAAAGACAGGAGTGAAGTTTGTTGGGACCAAGATGAAGATCTTTATATCCTCACTAGCAACAGGTGAGCTCCTGGAGGAATGACGAGTAGCCAATGTTGTACCTATGCTCAAGAAGCAAAATAAGGATAACTCAGAAAATTTTAGGCTGGTGAACTTCACATTAGTAGTAGGGAAGCTATTGGACAGGACACTTAGGGATAGAATTTGAGTGCATTAGGAAAGACATTATATTAGGGGCAATCAACATGGCTTGGTGCAGGCAGGTCAAGTCTTACACATTTGAATGAGTTTTTTTTGAAGAGGATAGGCAGTGGATGGCGTCAACATGAACTTTAGTAAAGTTTCGACAAGGTTCCCTATTTTACGGTGAATTGATGATTTGGATTCAGATTTGCTGGCCCATAGAATACAGTGGGTAGTGTTGGAAGGGTTTCCTGTTGAAACTCCTGCTGTTTATGACATATAAACATGTCTTGGATGAAATGGAGTTGGGTGGGTTCGTAGATTACAAAAATATTGGGGCTGTGGACAGTTTAGATGACTAGCAAAGGATACAACAGGTTACCAATCATTTACAGATTTGTGAATAGAAATAAAGTGTTTAATTCATGCAATGTGAGGTGTTGAGTTTGGAAGGACAAACATAAGGGGAAAGGGTACATATTGATGTGCAGAGGGATCAGGAGAAATCCAGGTCAATAGTCTTGAACGTGTCCATGAAACTATATTGGATGATGAATAAAGCCTATGGCCTTCATTAGGCAGGGCATTGAGTAGAAGAGTAATTACAGAAATGCATGATTAGTCTGCTATTGGAGTATTGTGTGCAGTTCTGGTTGCCTACAACAGGAAGAATGTAGAGGATTTGGAAAGCTTGTAGCAAAGGCTCACCAGGGTGTTACCTGGATTAGAGGCCATCAGCTCTAAGGAGAGATTGGATAAACTCAGATTGTCTTTTTTGGAGTGTTGCATGTTGAAAGATGACCTGACAGAAGTATATAAAATTATGAGGCATTGAAAGAGTATCGTCTTTTTCTCAAGATGGTTCTATTCCTGTGTTTTTCTGTTTTACCTTTTTTGTTGTTATATCCATTTAGTCTCTTTACTGCTATAAACCCCTGAAATCTGATATAAAATATAGTTTTTGTTTGTACCATGCACATTATCATCGAAGTGATACTATTTTAACAATTTCCACACTGATCTAACCCACTTTCATGGTTGAGGTCTGTGTATCTAACTAGGTTCCCAGCACGATCAATGCTACCATGATAGCCCAGTGCAATCAATGCCACTGACCTCTCAGGGCTGTAATCGGACAATTGCTGCAGCGTGCCAAGAGGCATTAGTGTATGCCACAGAGAACAGGAATGTTGCACCATGGCTCGGTGTTCACTCTGTTTTCAGTGTCAGGGTCAGAAACTAATATCCAGGCAATGGTAATTTCTTCTCCTGCCTAATCTTCAAGTATAATAATCTTTCGTTTCATTCAAAAATTATGGTTTTAACTTAAATCACACAATCATGTCCATCAGCATTTGTCCAGCTAAAATTATACACATACAAAGTGGGGGGTTCTAGGTTAATGGGGTGTAAATTGGGCGGTACGGACTCATGGGCTGAAATGGCCTATTACTGTGCTGTATGTCTAAATTTAAAGTTAAGGCCAAGCGTATTGCCAGCTTGAGGTAGCAGCATTCTCATCCGACACTATTACACTTTTTAAGTGTCTGGAATTTGTGCAGTGGCCTGACAAACCATGTTTTGTGAATAAATATTTAAGTCAGATCCCCTGGAAGACCAAAAGGAGCACAAGAACATATGGATTAGAGGAGGAAAATCAGCTGGTTCTTTGAGTTTTTGAACCTTTTAAGAATTTTTTTCAAACTCAGTTCCGTTTTCCTGCACTATTCCCATAACCCTCAATTCCCATAATATCCAGAAATCTACTGACCTCTATTTGGAATTAATTCAAAAGCTCAGGGATGGAGAATTCCAAAGATTCATTACCCTCACAGTGAAGAATTGCTCTTCATTTCAGTCTTAAATAATTTGACACTGTGACCCCCCCCCCCCAGATTTCGTCCCCTTAGCGAGAAGATGCATTCTCCTTGAATTCAGCCCATTAAGCCCAGCAAGCATTGTTTCAATGAAATACCTTATCCTTCTAAACTTTGGAGAACATAGACCTAGTTTCATCAATCTTACTTCATCCAGCAAACCTGCTTTCTCAGTCAGTAGCCAAGTTGCACTCCCTCATGGCAAGTCTTTTTAGGGAAGGTGACATAATGCTACATTGCTCCAGCCCTAAGCCCTAAGCTCTCCACCAATTTTTGTTGTTCAACCCAGTTCTCAATTCACTATTTATTTCCACTGACCAACTGCCATAGTTCACACACAACCTACTCTGACTTTTCCCTAGAATATCTGCCAATTATTTGATAGCTAATAGATTTGGGACTGGACCCTGAGCTCTAAATATAGATGAAGTTCTGCCATTAAAATCAATAGGTCCTTGTGGTGGTACACTGCCGGCCTACTGCAGGGGGCAACCTCTGTACCTGCAGGAGTGCACCACCGGCCTATTGCAGGGGGCAACCTCTGTACCTGCAGGAGTGCACCACCGGCCTACTGCAGGGGGCAACCTCTGTACCTGCAGGAGTGTACCACCGGCCTACTGCAGGGGGCAACATTTGTACCTGCAGGAGTATACCGCCGGCCTACTGCAGGGGTCAACCTCTGTACCTGCGGGAGTGTACCACCGGCCTACTGCAGGGGGCAACCTCTGTACCTGCAGGAGTGCACCACCGGCCTACTGCAGGGGGCAACCTCTGTACCTGCAGGAGTGTACCACCGGCCTACTGCAGGGGGCAACATTTGTACCTGCAGGAGTATACCGCCGGCCTACTGCAGGGGTCAACCTCTGTACCTGCGGGAGTGTACCACCGGCCTACTGCAGGGGGAAACCTCTGTACCTGCAGGAGTGTACCACCGGCCTACTGCAGGGGGCAACCTCTGTACCTGCAGGAGTGAACCACCGGCCTACTGCAGGGGGCAACATTTGTACCTGCAGGAGTATACCGCCGGCCTACTGCAGGGGGCAACCTCTGTACCTGCAGGAGTGTACCACCGGCCTACTGCAGGGGGAAACCTCTGTATCTGCAGGAGTGTACCACCGGCCTACTGCAGGGGGAAACCTCTGGACCTGCAGGAGTGTACCACCGGTCTACTGCAGGGGGAAACCTCTGGACCTGCAGGAGTGTACCACCGGTCTACTGCAGGGGGCAACCTCTGTACCTGCAGGAGTGTACCACCGGCCTACTATAGGGGGCAACCTTTGTACCTGCAGGAGTGTAAGGAGACAGGACAACATCTGGCTGGGTGTCATTCAGTTGACCTGAATGGAACAAGCCCCACCCGGTCAGGTGTCAATCACCCTCCGGGATATAAGCCTGGGCCAGCCTCCCAAGTCTCACTTAGAGTTACTGCAGCAACAGCCAGCCTGGCTCTGTGGAAGTCTTTGTGGATTAAAGCCTGTTGTACAGTCTTTACCTTGTGTGTGTCTGGTTCTGTCTAACAGCGCACCAGAGTCCTCCAGACCCTCTACTCATAAAGTGAGCCATATGGTTTTGTCTTTCGGTCATACAGCAATGGAAACAAGCCATTTAGCCAACTTTTATGAACCACACTTAACGAGCAGCAATAGACAATGAACCAGGCAGTGTTTAATTTTAAAACACAAATTTTATTTCTTACTCTTAAACCATTGTCTTAATTCTTAAACTATCCTTGACACTAAATCTATCCCCAACTATAATGTGTGTAGTGTGTGTCTATGATATACACAAACCGTTACAGTTCAGGCCAAAATCTAGAAAATTACTGCAAAGTTCAGTCTTTTAAATTCAGTGTTGAAGTGTAGGCCTTTGAAATTTTATGCCCAGAATTAATGATGAATTGATGGGAAGACTGGAGTTGTGGCTGCTATAGACTCAAGAATTCTCCTTGCGTTGCCTTTGAAGAAATGTCCATCCACACAAGCTGTGGTCATAATACTCCTGGTCCTTTTGTAGGCAAGACTCATACTGGGGGGTCCTCCATGAAATTTCCAAGACCCTGGCACCAGTCTCTCCAAGTGACTTTCACTGTTTGTCACATTCAAAATGAAGCACTTTGCTTCCCAAAAGACCCTCCAGGCAAGGTAAATCCACCAAAAAGGACCAGTCATTCAGAGTCTGCTTTGCTCTGAATTCCACAAATTGACTGCTTCAAAAAGCTATTTCTCTACATCAGTTTAATGGTCCTCCCATGCAAAATCACAATGCCTTTTCAAATGTAGTGAATCTGGAACAGATTGTGACAAGCCTTCCCTCAGTTCTTCCAATGTGCTGAATTGTCGCTGGGCTGTGACTTGTGTTGTGATGGTGCTTGTGTGAAATATTAAATGTTAACTGTGACCATTCAGTTCCTCCTGTCTATACTATCCCTTACAGTGATGATCCCGTTTTACTATAACGGGAACTTGTAATACAACCATGATGGCCAGTGGGGATTCATCCATAAAGGTCACTACTCTAACCAGTTTCCAAACTTTAATTCAACTTTCAGCATGTTTACTTTTATTTTTTCAGTATTTCAGCATATTTTCCAGGCAAGTTGACCCATATTTAAGTGAAGCAAAATATAAATACAGAGTATCATTTACAGTGAAAAACACTCAGCTAAAAATAGTGCAAGGGCAACATCATTTCACTAATGAGAGGCCCGTTCAACAATCAGGAAGAAAATGTTCTTGAATCTTAGGGTAAGTGTTCTCAAATTCATGCATCCTCTGCCTGATGGGATTAATGGGGATTGATGGGAAGAACAGAGTAAGACCTGTGTTGAAAAATACGAACTACAGACTCCAAAGGTGATCAAAAGCTTCGAAGCAGGCTTAGATATCTAATGAACTAATGAATAAATTAAAAATACCTGAGTAATCACAAGCACCTGTGAAGCCAAATGTCCAAAACATTATGATGCCCTGAAATGGGGGAACTGTGTATAAAAAGAGCTATAATTTCCACATAGTCAAATGAAAATGTATAACTTCAAATCACATGTAAATTGCTTGATTACAAATTTAAAACTGTGGAGCATAGGGGCAAATAAAGGAAAAAAGTGTCTTGTCCCAAACATATGGAGGGCACTGTATTGGGAAATGCTACTGCTGAGATTTATGATAAATGAGTTAAACCTATTGACAAAATTGATTTTAAACTCTGATTTAATTTTTCAATATATTCAAAATAGGTTACATTTAGAAAGACCATATGGGTAGGTTTCAATCCAAATGAACTTGATTTGAATATAATATTTGTTGATGGATAAAGTTAACATGGCCACATATTAAATCGCATTCACTGTAATGCCACAAATTCAGATTTTACGAAAATAACAGTTCAAGCTTTGCTTTCTCCTCTGAATAACAGAGGACTTTAATTCTTTAAAGCACTATCCATTATCAGATTTTTCCTAGTTTTCAAGTCTCTGATCAGATCAACCTATTGTGTAATAATAGTCAAAGTATCTCAAACAAATGGCAATATGTACATGCATAGAAACAAAGCTTACTTTTTGGAACAACTGCAAAACATAGAGAATACCATCCCCTTGTGGTAGCTGAACATAATGACAAATACATTCACAGCTTTTTTCTGCCAAGGCAGTCTAAAATTTCTGAACCAGAATCATGAATTCTAACAATTCAATATACCGCTTTACAAAAGAAAAATAACTGGAACTCAAACCTTACCGATAGGATTTCTGTCAAAAAATAAAACCGGAGCTCTTATAATGGATGTAAACATTTCATTATGCAGTTCCTGCGATGAATTAACCAATACTTTGAAAATGATCAAACTTCGGGCAATTCCAAATACTATAACAGCTATTGTTAAACCTGGTATGGGAAAATAGAGAAAACAAAATCAGTCGAGGTCATCAATTGATTTTAAAGTAAAAAAATATATATATAAGTATGTGTATTAAATAAGAAACTGAATTGCATTGCTGTAGTTTTCTAAAATTTAAACTCAGATTCAAATTTTAGTGATCTTCACAGGATATCCTTCCTTTGGGTCAGATATTTTGATTTAAAACATCAATTCCATTTGAATACAAATGCTTCCTGACACAACAATGTAAAAGTTAGTGGAAGATGGATAGATGTTAAAATTCTCAAAGATACACTACATTTAAAATCACCAATGCCTGAAGAGGGCGCACAAAATCAGTGAACCGGTGCGGACTCGAAAGGCCAACATGGCCTGTTTCCGCTCCGTAAATGGTTATATGGTTATATGTGATTCAGCAAAGCTCACTGACACTAACAGGGTAATTGCATTCGAAAGGGAAGCTCAAGCCCCTGCAGAGTTCCAGTTAAAGTTTATTATCATCTGATTGTGCATGTACAATCCATCAAAACACCATCTCTCCAGACCATGGTGCACATGAAAAAATAAACAATACACAGTATATAATTATCACATAAACAATCAAAATAAATATGTATAAAATTTACACTGTTAGAGGATACTATTCATCAATCTCAAAACCTGAGGCTAGAAGCTATTCCCCAACTTGGCAGTCCTGATTTTGATGTTCCTGTACCACCTTCTTGATGTTTTTGGCTTAAAGATACCATGTACTGGATGGAAAGGGTCTTTTATAATTCCTTGAGCCCTATTTTGACAAACTTTAACTTTGCACTCTCCAATCTTTCCACGACAGAACCATTGATATGTACTGGAGAATGGCTGACCTCCGTGCTCCTGAAGTCCACACCATCTCCTTTGCCTTGTCCACATTGAGACTCAGCCGTTGTTCTCATTCACATCATTTTACAAGCCTTTCAACCTCCTCTCTGTAATGTGACTCATCATGAGGCCAGCTACTGTTGGATCATCTGCAAAGTTGACAATTCTGTTGTAAATGAATATAGGTGCAGGTATGCGTCATCAGCACAAACAGAAATGGGCTGAGCACAAGGCCCTGAGGTGCGCCAGTGTGATGGGGCTGTTATAACTTGCGATAAAGGCTTTGAAATCTGTCCATTAAATCAGCTTCTGATTCAGATGGCCTTTATTGGCTGATTTTGTAAAAAAAAATTAGCCAGAAATAAACAAATTCCTGGTGGCTCAGTGGGCCGAGTAGCATTCAAATGTATTACCAATTGTACAGAAATAAAGTAAGAAAGTTTGTTTTGTGATCAGTCCAGAGAGTCAATCTATACATAGTCTTCTTTGGCTTGGCTTCGCGGACAAAGATTTATGGAGGGGGTAAATGTCCACGTCACCTGCAGGCTCGTTTGTGGCTGACAAGTCCGATGCGGGACAGGCAGACACGGTTGCAGGGGAAAATTGGTTGGTTGGGGTTGGGTGTTGGGTTTTTCCTCCTTTGTCTTTTGTCAGTGAGGTGAGGGGAAAAAAACAGAGCCAAGTACAGCAGGTAAAGAGCAAAAAAAAACATTATTTTATGAGCTTGATTAAGGATTCTGCTAACAGGATAGAAACTGACCTTGAATCTAGTGATGTGTGATCTCACAATCATGGATCCCAATGGGAGGAGGGTGAAGAGATTGTGGCTGGGATTGGATGAGTATTTTATTATGTTGGCTGCTTTTCCAGCACAATGGGGAGGAGTTGATGGAGGGAAGAGGGTGGAAGGCGGTGTTTGTATGATGGCCTGAGCCATGTTCACCACCCCTTGCAGTTTCTTATGACAGAGTAGCTCTCATGTTACACAGTGATGCCCTCTGACATGATACTTACAATTATTAATCTGCAGATGTTGAACATGCCAAAGTTCCTCAGGCTTTTGAGGAACTTTCTTGTCCATAGCAGTTTTCCTCTCTTCCAGAAGTTGATGTCCCTCTCCTCATTCCTGCTTACATTGAGGGAGAGCTTGTTGTCTTGATACCCAAACCACAAGACCCTCTACCTCCCTTGGATATTCTCTCTTTGTTTGATACTGCCGTCGGTCTATTATCATTGGCAAGTTCATAGATGGAGTCAGAGTGGTGTTTGGCTGAATACAACTGCACAGCCTTGTGGGACTCCTGTGTTGTCGATGATTGTAAAGGTCCCATTATTGTCACGCAATACTATACATGAAATTCTTTAACTTTTGTCTATTGTAAGGCAGACAGAGTTGTCACTTTGTCCAGCTCCCATCACAGAAACCTACACCTCCTGGTGTTCCCAGATGGTCTCCCCTCCAAGTATTCAACAGGCCTGAACCTGCTCAGCTTCCAAGATCAGACAATCTCAGGTGCATTCAGTCTATTAGGCTTCTGATTTCTGATACCAATCTTCACAGATTGGAGCCTGTAGCAAAGGAAGTTATGGATACAATTTCAGATTCATTGTTGAAGTGAACATCACAGAGATCGGGGATTAATTTATTTGGTACTATTGTTGTAGGGCAGAGATGGATTCAATAAGTAGTAGGTGTCTCTGCTATCCAGATATTCCAGGGCTGTGGAGGACCAGGGAGATGGTGTCTGATATGGCAATTTGGAGTGGGTTGAGGCTGTTTGGGAGGGTGGAGTTAATGTGAGACCAACCACTCAAACCACTTCACGATGTTGAATGCCCAAGCTATTGGCAGGCAGTCATTTTGGCCAGTCGCTATGTTCTTCTTTGGCACCAGGATGCTAGTGGAATTCTTGAAGCAGGTGGGAATCCCAGCCTGAAGGATGGAGAGGGTGAAGAGGTCTGTGTGAATACTCCAACCACCTTGTCTCCTCAGATTTGAAGGACACGTCCAGGAACTACTGTCTGGACCAGTTGCTTTCCAGGAGTTAGCCCAAATGGATGTCTGCAGTGGTGACCGTTAATGCAGATGTGCCTGAGGTTGAAGAGGTGTTTGCAGCTGGCTCACCGGCCTCATGCCCAAAGCAAGCATAGTGTGATGAGCAGTTGTTTGCTATTCTTCCAGGTTTCCAAAATATTTTTAAAAAATCCAAATCTCCAAAACTTTCCTTTTAACATTTTTCACTTTTTGAATGTCTTTACAGCTAGTAACTGTAAAGATTACTTTAGACCAGTGGTTCTCAACCTTTTTCTTTCCACTCGCATACCACTTTAAGTAATCCCCATGCCATAGCTGCTCTGTGATTAGTAAGGGATTAGTGGTATGTGGATGGAAAGAAAAAGTTTGGAAACCACTGTTTTAATCATACATAATTGACTCGTTATGTGCACGGTTTCATAACCCCAAAGGAAATTGGCCAATGACAATTTTTCTCAAGCAAAATATTTCAGTAACAATTGGGTTGAGAGCAGTGATTCTCAATCTTCCTTTCCCACTCACATCCCACCTTAAGCAATCCCTTACTAATCACAGAGCACCTATAGCATAAGGATTACTTAAAGTGGGATGTGAGTGGAAAGAAAAATGTTGAGAACCATTGCACTAGATGTTGCATTCAAAAGGTGATGCTCCAATTCTGGGAGCAGAATCTGCCAACTCTCCATCAGAAGTTTCCTTTGATTTAAAGCACCTGGTAGTTGGTCTCTCACTTGGAAATTGCACCCATGAGCCACTCCAGGTAAATGCAATTCCCAATTCTACATTGGAAAAGTGAAATCTACCATTAGAATTCAATTTTTAATTGTATAAATAAATCAAATGAATGGTACTGTAAGACTTAATTTAATAGAATTCTTACAGATAAACATGGATTAAGAGCCATAGAGTTTTAAAGCATGAAAGCAGGCCATTCAGCCCAACTTGTCCATGCCACCCAATCTAGTCCCATTTGTCTGTTTGGTCCATATCCATTTTGTGATATGATGTCAGTACTCAATGTCTTGACCAAAGAACAGAAGCATTCAAAATACTTTCTTCACTGTTCTATCTACCTGTGTTTTGGTTTCTATATGTTTTACAACACTCTCTAGAACATTGTCCAACAGTTGCCCAAGTTAAATTCCATCTGCCATTCCTTGGCCCATTTTTCCTGTTCATCTAGATCCTGCTGTGATCTTATTTAATCTTCTCCACTATTCTAGTCACCCAGCTATAGGAAATATATTATTCAACAGGAAAGATTCAAGAGAACATTACCGGGACTGGAAGTCTTGAATTATGAGGACCATAATTTCTAGCATGGAAACAGGCACTTCAGCCATTCTAGTCTGTCCTAAACTATTTTTCTGTTTAGTCCCACTGACCTGAACCCTATCCATATACCTCCCTTATTATAAAATAATAAGCATCAATATGGTAAACATGTCTGTGACATGTCTCAAGGCTCTAGCTTGGAAATAAGACACACACAGCAAGAAGTGCAGCTGATTTTAATGGTCAGGCAGACCTTGACTGCCATGTGACCAATGGGCATATCCATTCCAGCTCTGATTGGTGGGAATGACCCGTTCTGTTGCATCATCGTGGACGAGTGTGGTTTGTGCCGTCCTTGGCACTGATTGGCCCTTTTGTGATCCATCACTGGCAATCGGCTGGCAGAGCCCGTTTTGCAGCTGCCTATGGGAACGGGTCACTGACGCCTTGTGCAGCCCACTTGATTGTCGTGTTCGAACATGTCTTCTGTGTCAGCCTACAGCAACGGCTGTGGGCCCCTACACATTTCCCCCCCCCCCCAACACCCACCCCAGAACAACAATTGGAGAAATATTAGTACCTTTGGAAATATTAGTACCTAAGGCAAGGGATTGGGAGTGTGATTGGTTGACACCAAACTGTGCCGGTTTGAGTCTTTCAATTGTGTAAGTCTCTTCCCTGCCACCTATGTCCAGAACACAGGTAGACCCATTGTGTCGAAGGATGTGATATGGCCCTTCATATGGTCTTTGGAGCGGTGGCCAGTGAGTGCCATGCCTCACAAAAGCATATTTACAGTTCTTGAGGTCTTTGGGGACAATGGATTGGGGATGGCCATCTGCTTTGGGAAGTGTTGGGGTTAACGTTCCCAAGTGTTCACTCTGTCTGGGTAGGGCAGCATCTGGTAAGTCTTCCGGGGTACTAGCCAAGAATTCGCCCAGGATGATATCTCGGCTGCCGATATATTGAAATCCTCCTTGGGTGTAGTTCAGATGCCCAAGAGGACCCATGGCAGTTCATCTGTCGTTAGGTTCTGAAAGTGTAGCCATGAGGGCTGATTTGAGGTGCCTATTGAACCTCTCCACCACTCTATTGGCTTGCGGGTGATATCCCGTTGTCTGGTGGAGTTGGGTTCCCAGGGAATTGGCCAAGGCTGCCCATAGACTGGAGGTAAATGGGCTCCCCTATCAGATGTGAAATGTTCTGGGACCCCAAAACGTGCCATCCTGTTGTTTAGCAGAGCCCTAGCGTGTCTCAGTGGATACCTCAGGCCACCTGATTGATCAGTCTACAATAGTGAGCAGGTATCGGGCACCCCGTGACTCCGGTAGTGGGCCAACAATGTCCACATGTATGTGGCTGAACCTTCACTGTGGTGGTTCGAAAATCTGGAGAGGGACCTTAACGTTGTCTGGATCTTAGCAGATTGACATTGTGTGCAAGCACTTGCCCACTGGCTGACCTCTTTTCAGGTGAATTGGTCAGCTACCATTCTGACAGTGGTCCTAATGAAGGGGTGTGCTAGATTGTGGACCATGTCAAAAATTTGTCTTTTCTAATTGACCGGGGCTTACTGGTAGTTGTGTCATGTAAAAGAATCATTTCACCTGGACCAACTGGAACGTCCTCCAGCTGCACACCCTGGCTGCCATGTGACCAATGGGTGTAACGCGTGCCCTTTCAGGCTCTGATTGGTGGGATCAGCTCAATTTGCTGCAACGTTGTTGGCGGGTGTGGCTTGTGCCGTCTTGGGGGCTGATTTTCCCTTTTGCGATCCATCACTGGCGACTGGCTGGCAAAGTCCGTTTTGCAGTGGCCTATGGGAACGGGCCACTGACGCTTCATGCAGCCCGCTCGATTGCTGTGTTCAAAGAGTTTATTCTGTGTCAGCCTGCGGCAATGGTTGCGGATGTATTGAAATCCTTCTGTGACAGCCTGCGGCCCCAGATGCAGGCTGTTACAACATAGTCTTTTCCTCAGCATTTGGGAAATCTATAGCCCCTGTTCCACTGGCATCCTGTCCCAGGAATTAACTGGGAATTTACTGTTGAAATTATTTTTTCTTTTTATTTTCAATATTTTGATTTATTGCTTTGAAATTTGACAGAATGTGGGTATATTCTTTACATAAGAAATAGGAGCAGGAGTAGGTTATCCAGCCTGTCAAGCCTGCTCTGCTATTCAATGGGATCATGGCTGATGTGATAATAGCCTCCTCCACCTCCTTGCCTTTTCCTCAGATCCATTAATCCTCCTACTATGTAAAAATCTATTCAATCTTTTCTTAAATATATTTACTGAGGTTGCCTCCATGGCTTCAATGGGCAGAGAATTCCAAAGATTCACCACCCTCTGAGAAAAGTAGTTCCACCTCATCTCTGTCCGAAATCAACTACCGTGAATCTTGATGCTATATCCCCTGGTTCTAGTCTTCCCCCACTAATGGAAACAATTTACCTATCCCTATCTTATCTATATAATTTTTTTCTTTTCTTTAAGATCCTTTCTCTTTCTGCTTAATTCCAGCGAGTACAGTCCCAGACACCTCAATCTCTCCTCTTAGGCTAAACCTCTCATCTCTGGAAACAACTGGCAAACCTCCTCTGGACCACCTCCAAAGCCAGTACATCCTTCTTCAGGTAAGGAGACCAGAACTGCATGCAGTACTCCAGATGTGGCCTCACCAGTACCTTGCACAGTTGCAGCATAACCTCCCTGCTCCTAAATTTAATCCCTCTCACAAAGAAGGCCAACATCCCATTTGCTTTCTTGATAGACTGCTGCACCTGGAAACCAACCTTTTGCAATTCATGGACAAAGTCCTTCTGCACATCAATTGCAGTATTCGAACTAGTTGACAGAAAGGAGAGAAAACAGTTCATGACAAAGGGAACTTTGTCTCCTTTTATGTATCTTCATAGAAAGTAAGTGACAGCGGACTGTCAGCAGGTCATGTCTTTGTCCTACAGATAAAGAAAAGCTGAAATAAACACTTGCTCACCGCCTTCGCTATGTACCTGCATATGTTCCTAAATAAAAGTCAAGATCCAGTTGCTGAGTCGTATTATTTACACCATTTCCTAGAGTAGTGTTCAGTTTTTCTTGATTTGTAGACCTGTAAAACATAGTAGACACATCACAATTTGTACTTTTGCAAGAAAAAAACTTGAAACAGAAAATTGCCTCACCACCCAAGTTATTTTCTAATGGCTGTTAACCTCTTGAACCTCCACGATTCCCTGAACCATAACTCTTTGACAAGACCACCAAAGATCTGGCACAATGTATTTTTTTGCACTCCCATGCCAAATGGAAATATTTATGATTTATTTTATTTCTCAGCACAGAAAAGCTGGTCCTGTTTATATTCTATATAATTCTATAACTTTATAAAACATTGGGCAGCCTTAAGATAAAGTAGTGTGTGCAGTTCTGGCCCCCTCACATTTTGAAAAACATGATAGTGCTGGAGAAAGTGTAGAGGAGATTCACCACGATGTTGCCTTGGGTGCAGGCATTTCAATTATGAGGAGGAGATTCACCACCATGTTGCCTTGGGTGCAGGCATTTAAATTATGAGGAGGAGATTCACCACAATGTTGCCTTGGGTGCAGGCAATTTCAATTATGAGGAGGAGATTCACCACCATGTTGCCTTGGGTGCAGGCATTTAAATTATGAGGAGGAGATTCACCACAATGTTGCCTTGGGTGCAGGCAATTTCAATTATGAGGAGGAGATTCACCACCATGTTGCCTTGGGTGCAGGCATTTCAATTATGAGGAGGAGATTCACCACAATGTTGCCTTGGGTGCAGGCAATTTCAAGTATGAGGAGGAGATTCACCACCATGTTGCCTTGGGTGCAGGCATTTAAATTATGAGGAGGAGATTCACCACCATGTTGCCTTGGGTGCAGGCATTTCAATTATGAGGAGAGACTGGAGATGTTAGGTCTGTTTCTCTTGGAGCAGGGAAGATTTTTTTAGGGGGGTGCTCGCTGGGAGGATCATTATTGAGGTATAAATAATTATGATGAGCATAGATAGTGTGGTTTGGAGAAATATTTTCATGTTATCAGAGATGAATAAAGCAAAAGAACATTGATTGAAGATAAAAGCTTGAGAAAAGATCGATAGGACTTTCCTCACCGAGATTGGTGATCATTTGGAATATCCAGGAAGTGGTGGAAGCAAAGTCATTGTTAACAAATATGAAAAGACGAACACTTAAATGATCTCGGTATAAAAGGCTAGAGTTAAGTGCTTGAAGTTGAAATTAATTTGGATGGGTGTACCTTGATCAGTGATTGGTGACTGAATGTACTGCTTTTGGGGATGGCATGGTTAGCATAGCGGCTAGTGAAAATATTATTAAAGCTCCAGCGACCTGGGTTTGAATCTTGCACTGTCTGTAAGGAATATGTACATTTTTCCTGTGACAGCACCAGTTTTTTTTTTTGGGTGCTCTTATTTCCTCCCACCCTTCAGAGCAGATTAATTAGTCACATGGGTGCATTTGGATGCTGTGGGCATGTGGGCTGGAAGGGCCTGTTACTGTGCTGTATCTAAAATATTAAAAATTAAAATATTTTCATGCTGTATAATATAGGAAGTTCAGTCAGTGTGTCTGACACTCACTGACAAAGCAGCACAGGCACGCGTGCATGGCTAAAGGTCCACAACTAAAATGCTGTGCACCTCATCTTGATGAATATGAGCCTGATAAAACCTGAACCTTCTCACAGATGTCAGGACTCGAGTTTATCTTCATGGATTCTCCACAGGAGAATCCAGCAATGCAAGCAATTTAGGGCTTACTCCTCAGGGTCTCACTTCCATGGCGGTGACCCTCCATTCCCTACCCAAAACCCATTCTTCCACTTCAAACCTTCTTCCTCTTCCTGGACACCATGTCCTGGCCAGCTGCCCACTCTGGACCTTTTTATTTCCAACTGGTGCCGAGACATCAAACGTCTCAACTTTACCACCCTCCTCTCATACTCCAACCTCACCTCTTCAGAATGCTCTGCCCTCCACAACAATCCCCACCTCACCATCAAATCTGCAGTCAAGGGTGGAGAAGTTGTGGTCTGGTGCACTGACCTCTACCTCGCCAAGGCCAGTTGACAGCTCTCAGACACCTCCTTCTATCATCCCCTCCCAAAGGACCCACCACTACACATCAAGCCACTGTCTCCAACCTCATCACCTCTAGTCACCTCCCCTCGATGGCCACTAACCTCATTCTCTTCCACCCCCGCACTGGCCGTTTCTATCTTCTACTCAAGATATACAAACCTAACCATCCCGGCAGACCCATTGTCTCTGCTTGCTCTTACCCCATTGAACTATTTCATCTTACCTTGACTCTATCCTTTCTCCCCTAATCCAATCCCTCTCCACCTACATCTGCGACACCTCACATGCCCTCCATCTCCTCAATGACTTCTGATTCCCTGAACCAGGCCGCCTCATCTTCACAATGGATGTCAAATCCCGTTAGACCTCTATCACCCCCACCCACACACATAAGCTGTGAAAGCACTTTGCTTATTCCTGGACCAAAGATCCGACCAGTCACCCTCTATCACTATCCTCCTCCACCTGGCAGAACGTCGTCACTCTAAATAACCTCCTTTAACTCATCCCAATCCCTACAAAGGAATAGCCATGGGTACCTATATGGGTCCCAGCTACGCCTGCCTGTTTGTAGGTTTTGTGGAGCAAGACCCCTTAATTCTTCCTCTGGTATTTCAGTGACTATGTCAACTTTATCCACTTTGCGGCCAATTTCCAACCTGATCTCAAACTCACCTGGTTCAACTTCAGTAACACTCTCCCCTTCATTGATCTGTCTCCATCTCAGTAAATAAGCTGTCCACCGACATGTACTACAAATCCTCCAACTCCCACAACTACCTGGACTCTACTTCCTCACACCCCTGTCCCCTGCAAGGATACCATCCCCTTCTCTCAATTTCTCCATCTCTGCCGCATCTGTTCCCAAGATGAGGTCTTCCAGTCCAGATCTTCCAAATTATCTGTCTTCTTCCAGAAGTGTGGCTTCCCCTCCACCACTATCAACTCAGCCCTCATTATCATCTCCCCATTTCCCACTCATCTGCCCTGGCCCCCTCTGCCCCCAGACACAACAAACATAGAATCCCCCTCAACCTCACCTACCACCCCACCAGCCTCCGCATCCAACACATTATCCGTCGGAATTTCCAGCACTTCCAATACTAAAGGATCCCACCAGAAGACACATTTTCCTTTTCCTCCCTTCTCAGCCTTCTGCAGGGACAGTTACCTCCACGATTCCCTCTTGCACTCATCCCTCCCTACCCATCACACCCCAGGCACATTTATTTGTGCCCACAGGAGATAAAACACTTGCGCCTGTATAGGCATGCATGAGTTGGGTCAAAAGACCTCTTTCTGGACAGTATGATTCCATGATTTAATGAAAAAGATTCAGAATTTATTGTCATGAACAAGTCACAAAATATGTCGTTTTGCAGCAGCTTCAGAGTGGAAATCCTCATATAAACCACCTTCCAACAATAAATAACAAATAGTGCATGAACAGTCAAAGTAAGGCAGTGTTTGTGGTTCATTGATCAGTCAAGAATCTAATAGCAATGGAGAAGAAGCTGTCCTTGTCCTGCTGAGTGCTTGTCTTTAGAACCTTTTTCCCCTGATGGTAGCAGAGTAAATGTGGGGGTTCTTGAGGATAGAGGCTGCTTTCATAAGACAACACCTCTTGTAGACGTCATCGGTAAGAGTGAAGCCTGGTGCCCATGATGTGGCCAGTTGAGTTAACAACCATCTGGAGTTTTTTTCTTGTCCTGACCATTGACACCTCTATACCAGACAGAATGCTCTCATGGTACACCTGTAGAAGTTTTCGAGAATCTTCGGTGACATACTGAATCTCATCCAACACCTCACAAAGTATAGCCCGTGGCAAGCCTTCTTTGTGATTGCATCAACATGGAAGACTCCAGATGCTGACACCCAGGAATTTTAAGTTCTTGACACTCTCCACTACTGAGCCCTCAATGAGGACTAGATTGTGTTCTCCTGACTTCCTCCTGAAGTCGATAATCATCTCCTTGGTTTTGCTAATGTTGAGTACAAGGTTGTTGCTGTGCCACCACTCAATGAGCTGATCTATCTCCCTCCTGTTCGCTTCTTCATTGCTGTTTGTGATTCTGCCGACAACTGTGGTGCCATCAGTAAATTTGTAGATGACATTGGAATTGTGCCTGGTCACACAGTCATGGGTATATAGTGAGTAGAAAAGAGGGCTAAGCACACAACTTTGGGATACTCCCGTGTTGATAGTCAGTGAGGAGGAGATGTTGTTTCCAATTTGTACTGACTGTGGTCTTCCCATGAGGAAGTTGAGGATCCAGTTGCAGAGTGGGGTGCAGAGGCCCAGGGTTTGGAGCTTCTTGACCAGCACTGAGGGAATAATGGTGGTGAAGGCTGAGCTATAGTCCATGAAGAACGGCCACATGTATGAGTTAGTCTTTTCAAGGTCATCCAGAGCTCGCAATATTGTGTCTGCTGTGGAGCGATTGTGACAATAGGCGAATTGCAGTGGGTCCAGTTCTTTCCTTAAGTATGTGTTAATTCTGGCCATGCCCAGCCTTTCAAAGCATTTCATCACAGTAGATATTAGTGCTAGTGAGTGAGAGTCATTGAGGCTCCCCCTGCTCTTCTTGGGCATCGGGATGATTGATGCCCTTTTGAAGTAGGTGGGAACCTCTGACTGCGGCAATAAGAGGTTGAAAATGTCCATAAACATCTGGCTGTAGGTGTCATTAAAGTAGCCTGGGCAAGTAACTTTAACATTGTCAGAGTACATATATGACATCACATACAACCCTGAGATTCTTTTTCTTGTGGGCCAGGCAGAATTTCTACTTATCGGAAGTGAAGAAAGCAGTATTCAAAAAAGGATACATATACAAAAGAGAGAAATGCAAGCAAGGAAAGAAACAAACAAATTGATAGGACAGTACAAAAATAAATAAATATTCTGTAATAATAATGTGCAAAGTAAGAGTCCTTAAATTAATCTCCGATTGAGTTTATTGCTCAGGAGTCTGACGGTGGAGGGGTAGGAATTGTTCCTGAATCAGTTGATATGAGCCTTGTGGCACCTATACCTCTTACCTTGATGAATGCTGCTGCTCGCTGACAGCAGCATTCCATGTAGATTTTCTTGCTGGTAGGGAGAGTTTTGCCTGTGATGTGCTGGTCTTTATCTATTATCTTTTGCAGGGCTTTCTGATCAGAGGTATTAGTGCCTCCATATTAGTCCTTGATGCAGCCAGTAAGCTCATTTTCCTCTACACGTCTGTAGAAGTTTTTCAAAGTTTCTGTTGTACAAACCTCCACAAATTCTTGAAGAAGTAGAGATATATTTTGTTGATTTTCACACATTGCAGCCACTGTCTTCCAGTAATAGAGCAAATGAATGTTTAGAGTAGTTGATGAGGTACCAATCAAGAGGCTCCTTTGACGTGAATAGACAAGTGCTGCAGATTGAATAGCACGGCATACCCACCCTTTGGAGCATTGGTATTTAGGAGGTTGGTCCAGTTGAGTTTCTGATCCCCAGCATATTAATGATGGCGTTCTTAGCAGTGGTCATAACACTGAAGGTGCAGGGGAGGTGGTTAGAATCTCTTGATGGAGATTAATTGCCTGGCATTTTAGTGGCACAAATGTTAATGTTAATTGCATCTTATCATCCTTTAAGGAGAAGAGCATGATACTGTTCAAATTATTAAAGACGATTCGTGATCTACAGATAAACAACCTTATTTGCAGTTTGGACTGACACTAAGGCTTGTTGATGGAACCAGAATAAAAGCACAACAGAGAATAAGTATACGTACGAAAGAGGAAAGAGCACATACCTTTCATGTTCTATATTTCTTGGTATTGCATAGTTTGAAAAAGTGCTCAAAATAGATTGAAAGCTACCCATAATCTTCCTGGAACTGATTCAGGAAGATTCAATTTTAAAAGAGGTAAAATAAATAAGAAAAGTATTCTTACCAATAAGATAGCCACCAATCCTGAAGGACATAGGAAACCTACAGGAAAATGAAAAAAAAATCTAAAATTGGGATTAAATAGTTAATTGCTACTAATATTGAATGTGGAAGTTAACAAACTGCATAACTGAACCCTCTTGTATTAATATTCTCCTCATCCAAGCTTTGCAGAATTGTTTAAAACTCCAATTTTAAAAAAAATAAATCTCTGAAGTA
Organism: Narcine bancroftii; assembly: GCF_036971445.1. Lineage (NCBI taxonomy): Eukaryota > Metazoa > Chordata > Chondrichthyes > Torpediniformes > Narcinidae > Narcine > Narcine bancroftii. The sequence goes on from NC_091475.1 coordinate 75,741,764, forward strand.
CATTCTGGTACTTAACCAGGGTTAGTCTAAAATTAAATATCCAGAAATGGTAAAATAAATCCTGAGCATAAAAGTCCATAGCCAACCAACCCTTCCAATTTTCACATAGTTCTATTTGTTTACCTTGACAATCCTGGTTTCAGCATCACCTTCAAACTTAATATACATTTCTATCATTTTATGGCCACTTACCAAAGGGTTCCTTCACAACAGATTGGATTGACACATCTCATGGTATATTAATAGATCCAAATAGCCAATCCCAAGGATAATGATTACAAAACCCTGGCTTTTTTTTTTGGCTAAATTCTTTTCTCCCTACAGTATTTATCCTCTTACTATTTATAATCAATGTTATGGATCTATGATAATAGTAATATTTAGGTTAAGTTATATTTCTTATAAAATGTTTCAGTAAATTATAGAGTTAAAATATTGTATATTTGTTCTTAGTAAGTTATTTGTGGGCTGTTACAGGGTCACACACAGGCCACAGCACATTTACAGAGAACCAATGTACTCAGAGAAGAGAGTCTTGGAAAGACAGAGCTAATGGATCAGAAGTGGTTCTTAATTATTCAAGAACAATGGAGTGTTTGCTTTATTAAAAACTGAATTATCTAAGTACTCAATAAGAATTGCTGAGGAAGCCATTTGTTTTTAAAAAAAAATCACTTTGTCTATTGAACAGAGAGGTCAGAGGTCGTTATGGCAATAGAGTGGTTTTGAAAAAGGAACAGAATTTTGGTAGAAATAAAACTGATAGTCATGTGGTTTCCAAGAATTGGGACTAACCTCAATGATGATTCAACTGTCACATAATTTGGAGAAATATATTATCAAATTCAGACATTTTTGGATCATTTGAGTTTGGAGAGTACAGAAGTCAAAACTCTGTGACATACATGGGTTGGAACCTGTTGAAAGACAGGGTTGAATAACAGTAACCAGAATAGGTGTGTTACTCCTGGGGAAATGGGAATGGAGGACACAATTCTACTAGGTCAATTTTTGTATGTTCACTTCATTTAACCCTGCCTGGGTTTGTGAATTCATATGGTGAAAACAACATTCACTGTCTCTTTGAAAAGAGGGCAGATTCTTCATGTAGAAAACAGATTCCAAAATCTTCAGTAAAAAATGGAAGATTTGATCGTTGAAAGGCAGGAATTGTATTGGTACATTGGTGGCTCAAAAGATGGTCACTTCTATTTAAAAAATATCTCTCAAGACATCTCATCAAAAGAATTGTGGGTAAAGAGGCCAAAAGATATGATGTTTAAAAGTGCTTTATAATTATTTCTGAACTAAGAATTTAAGACCCTTAAGCAGGACTAAAATGATCCTGAAGTTTTAAAAATTGACTTTTCAGAGTGGGACTCTAATTACACACACATTTACATTTGCACATGATGGGGTTAAATTTAGAGTCAAGTTTAGAGAGAAGTAAGAAATGTTATGTCATTAATAGTTCAATTAAAAAAAGACTATTATTTTGAATTTACCATCGTCTGGTGAATTTTCCATTGCTGTTCCTTTGTTAGTGCTAATAAAGTCCCTTTGGTCCCAAACAAAAAAATTAAAAGGGTTGTTAGTTTGTAACATCATATCTTTACCCACTTTTGTTCATCTTTTCAGAGTGTGAAGCCTCAACCTTTGGAAGACAGAGATGTATGAAAGACATTTTGTGCAGGCAATGGCTGTAAGTTTTGAACATGTTAACTAGTTGGAGTGGAGGCCAGTGGAGAAAATATTTTGTAAGAGATGACAAATTTTCCAGGTTTTTCTGTCCTATCCCAACCAAATGACAGTGCAGAGGATGAAATAAACAAATGCAATGAAATTGGAACAAACCCATTCTGGTTAGATGATTCAGCCTGAATGTTCATAGAAGGAGATGGATTCAGTGATTAGGCAATTAAATTGGTTAGAAGGGTTCAAATAAGCAAATAGTTCTCAAAAGAATATGGTGATGATCTGTCTTCTTGAACTGCAGCAGTTTATATGATGAAGTGCTTTGAGAATTTGAATTTATATTATTTTGTTGTCCAGAAATAAACTGAAAATGAAAACTGGTCTAAGCATCTCAGATGATTAAACAATTTGATTGTCTAAAATTCCATCTCAATCTCCGGATGTCCTTTCAAATAAGCGCATTGGTCCATCAGAGATGGCAACAATGTGCTTTACAGTTGGAAATCCATAAAGTACCTCAATATTCATTCCAGACACTATGAAATGTAACACAAATATAAGTTGCCACCTGCACCTTGAGCCAACTCCAGCATTCTATGAAATCATGGCTGAAAGGGCCGTGGACTCAGCTCCACTTACCCAACTATTCACATATTCTTCAAAAATCTAACAATGTTTTAAATACACTTAACAGGCATCCTTCATTGAGCAGAGAAGTCCACAGGTTTGCTACTCTCTGAGAGGAACAATCCCTCCTCATTTTCATCCTAAATCTATTTCCTGATGTTTGAGTCTCACCTAATAGTGGAAACAACTTTCATAGTTCCATCTCTATTCCTTTCATAATTTTGTAGAGATCTATAAGATATCACACCTCCCCCCCCCCCTCCCCTCCCCAACCCTTACAAGCTCCACTGATTACAGTTCCAGGCTACTTAATCTCTCAATCGTAAGGTAAGCCCTTCATATCTCTTCACTGGCCATTTCTAAAAACAACGTACTGAAATTTCCCGAATCTGCTACTATAGTCAGTGTATCTTTTCTCAAATAAGAACAGAACTGTACACAGTACTCCAGGTGTGGCCTCACCAGTACCCTGTACAGTTGCAGCAGAAACTCCCTGCACATAAATTCAATCTCTCAAGGAATGAAGTCCAAAATTCAATTTGCCTTACTGATAACCTGCTGCCTCTGCAAATTAACCATTTGCAATTCACGTACAAGCATTCCCAGGTCTCTCTCCACAAAAGCATGCTGCAATCTTTCATAAATACTCCAATGTAATATTGTTTCTTTCAAAGTGGATGATTTAACTTTTACAAACATCATACTCCATCTATCAGACACCTGTCCACTCATTGAACAATCTCTATCTCTTGCAGACTCTGTGACCTCTGCACAATTTCCTTTCTCACTCAATTTAGTCTCATCATCAAACTTTGATGTACTACACTAGGTCCTCTTCTCCAAATCATTTACCATATTTGATGGCATACAAGAGCCACAAACACATAATACCACCCCCACGCCTCATTTCAGCAGGAAATATTAAGAATTTTTTTAGTGTATTTACAGGTAAATGCACTAAGTTATGCTATTGAAATATGCAACTTCAGTATAGCAGAAAAAAAACTTGGAAAAAAAATGCAACTAGGACAACAGGAAAATTCTTTTTCTAATACAAGTGCATGATCCTTTATCCGGAAACCTTGGGGGACAATGTGTTCCGAATTTCGGATTTTTCCGGATTTCAGAAAGCAGATTTAAGTCCACCCGAATTGCGCTGCAGTATCCACCGCCACCCCCTTCCAGTCGCCCTGCTGTCTCCCCCCCCTCACCTGCCTGACTTGCACTGTCGGTCCCTCGCTCGCCGGATTCACGCTGCCGGTCTCCCCCTCCTCACGCTGCCAGTTTCCCGGCCGCACGACTCGTGCCGCCGGTCTCTCGCCCGCCCGACTCACACTGCTGGTCACCCACTCACCCAACTCGTGCTGCTGGTCTCTTGCCCGCCCAACTCACCCTGCCGGTCTCCCGCCCGACTCGTGCTGCCGCCTCTCTCCCCACTTGCCAGATTTTGGAGCTTTCCAGATTTTAGATGTCTGGATAAAGGATCGTGTACCTGTAATACCTTCCATGATTGATGTAACTTTTAAAGAATGGTATTAATTGGTTATTACATGTTTTAAAGATTTATTTGTCGAGGGGAGTCTTGCTTCCTCTGACCAACTTTCAGTTACATATGGTCCACCAAATACTAATTTTTTCATAATCGACAGATTAGAGACTTCTTACGATCTCAATTACTCACGTTTCCTAAGAGGACACAAGAATTTAATTGATGCAATTTCTAATCTACAACCTTTCTGTAATATTCAATATCTAACATTTATGATATGCTGTTGGGAACAAGAGAGGCTCCCTCAGATAAAATCAGCCATACAGCATTTCTAAAATGAACTACTCATTTAAAAATGCAAGAAAAGTTTATTTAATTTTTTAAAGTCTCATTATCCACAACTAGAAGATTAGGATGATAATTTACCTGTGCTAACACATTGAGAAGGATGACAATAAATATGACAAAGAGATTAGCACCCGCCAGAAAATACTTCTTATAGACATTAAAACTGATTGATCCTTCAGAGCGATTCTCTTCTGGTACAGCCGAGAGTACAGACTCCCCCTGTCAGAAAAACAAAAGGTAAAAAGTAACAAACCACATGTTACATTTTCATTACTACTGAATGTCTACATATTCAATGATAATTGTTACAAGCCCAGAGGACCCATGAACCAAGACAAATGGTTACTTAAACAAAGGTTGCTTTTAATTACCTTTAAACATGAAAACAGAATCACACTTTAACTTAACTAACCCCCCTTCTAATTCTAAGCGCATGTGTGTGTAAGTTCAGAAAAGTTCTTTAGTTCACAGTCCAATCTCACTTCTCATTCCTCCAAGTTCACTGGTTGTAGGCAATTCTTATACTGTGCACAGAATTTAACATTTATAAAGTTCACCTGGCTTTGGTGATTGAAAGATAAATGGTGAATTGGTAAATACCACTCAGGGAGGTTCTTGTCGGTTTTCAGAGAGAGAGATTTGTTATTCCAGAACATCCACAACTGATGTATTTCCATCAGCCACTCCAGTGTCTTGCTAATGAAACATGCCCCTTCAGGGTTCTCCAGATGATAACCTCTTTCTTTCAGGTCACCATAGAGTTCCTTTTTGTTTCTCTTATCTTATGTGAAACATTAGACAGCCAATCCTCTCTCTTGCATGAACCTCAAGGACTTTGACCAGGCTATCTTCCAAATGGGGCTTTTCACAAGCTTGCCAGCTTGTCCTGTTCCAGTCCCAGCTGCTGTTACTGGCTGTAATACTGTACAAGTAATCTCTGTCTCTCTCTCTGAGAGAAAGCCTGTTTGACTCTCTCTGTATGCAAAACCACATGTCCCTCTTAGAACAGCAAGTTCCAACAAGATCTTTCATTTGTTGTCTTTTGTAAACAACAATCCATTCATGAAGTCACTTGAGTACTCTCCAAAGCTCTTGCAAAAGCCGTGAAACCTAATATATCTAGCATTAGCAGAGCTCCAGTATTTCAAATAAGATGTGTTTTAAAGTGTTTGTATGTAACCTACTCTAACAAACTTTTCCCAATTTATCTCCCAAAAACATATCTATATACTCTGTCATAAAATATGATGCTAATATATCAAAATACTGTAAAAACACTATTCATTACTATACATTACATGTAGATCTCATAGCAAATTGAAAACAAATAATAAATAGTTTGTCCTTAAAGTTAACAGTGGTGAAAATTGACCAAGCTGTTCATCACTTAGTCTTATCTCGAGGATGGATTTCGGCCACAGAATATGCTCAATTTAAATTTATTATTATCATTCAATTGTATAAGTACAAATGGATGAAACAGCATTCTTCGGTCCTTGGTGTAAAAACATGCAAACACATATATAGATATAGCACATATATTTACAACTTTGTTATTTATATTTATATTTAAATTATTTAAAATATAATATTTAAATGTATATTTACAAGATCGTGTTATATGGCGAGCTCTCCACTGGCCACCGAGACAGAGGTGCACCAAAGAAGAGGTACAAGGCCTGCCTAAAGAAATCTCTTGGTGCCTGCCACATTGACCACCATGCATCTAGGCGCCTCACAGTTCGGTGGGCAGCAACCTCCTTTGAAGAAGACCGCAGAGCCCACCTCACTGACAAAAGACAAAGGAGGAAAAACCCAACACCCAACCCCAACCAACCAATTTTCCCTTGCATCCGCTGTAACCGTGTCTGCCTGTCCCGCATCGGACTTGTCAGCCACAAACGAGCCTGCAGCTGACGTGGACATTACCCCTTGATAAATCTTTGTCTGCGAAGCCAAGCCAAAGAGAGAGAAAAGAGAAAGATATACAGTACATATAGAAAAATAAAAATTTATTATCATTCCCAATAAAAAAATGCACAATTTCCATAAGTCATAATAATAAATAATTAATGCCAGTACGTCAAGAAGTTGGGGGGGGGGGGGGAGAGAGAAAGAGAGAGAGAGAGAGATTGTCAAAGTACAGAATTACCACTAATTGGTAGTGCAAAAAAATAAATTGTAAACAGAGAAATGTAAACCAATAACAAATGTAACAAATAGACTGTGAAATACAAAGAGAACAAAAAGAAAATCAATAAAGTGCGCAAGTAAATCCTTAAATGAGTCTCTGATTGAATTTGTTGTTGAGGAGTCTGATAGTGGAGGGGAAGCAGCTGTACCTGAAACTGGTGGTGCAAGTCTTGTGGCGCCTTTACCTCTTTCCTGATGGCAGCAGTGAGAACAGAGCGTGTGCTGGGTGGTGAAGGTCTTTGATGATTGCTGCCCCTATGGCAGCGTTCCCTGCACGTGTACTCATTGGTGGGGAGGGTTTTGGAGGGCTTTACGCTCAGGGGTATTGGTGTTGCCATACCAGACCGTGATGCAGCCAGTCAGCACGCTTTCCACCACACCTCTGTGGAAATTTGCCAGGGTTTCTGGTGTCATACCAAACCTCCGCAAACTCCTGAGGAAGTAGAGGCGCTGACGTGCTTTCTTCATGATGCCATGGGTGTATTGGGCCAAGGAAAGATCCTCCAAGATAGTGACTCTCAAGAACTTAAATTGCTCACTCTCTCCATCTCTGATTCCCCAATGATCACTCGATCGTACACCTCTGGTTTTCCTTTCCTGAAGTCAACAATCAGCTTCTTAGTTTCAGTGACATTGAGTACATGTTGTTGATGCACCACTCAGCCAAGTTTTCAACCTCCATCTTGTATGTTGACTCATCCCCTTCCTTTCTACAACCCACTACCATGGTATCATTGGCAAATTTGTAGATGGTGTTATTGTCGTACCGAGGTGTAAATTGAGTAGTGCAGGGGGCTAAGAACACAGCCCTGTGGTGCTCCGGTACTGAAGGAGATTGTGGAGGAGTAGTTCTTACCAATCTTCACTGATTGTGGTCTGGAGGAGAGCAAATCCATGATCCAATTACAAAGTGGGGTGTTAACTCCCAGGCCTTGGAGTTTGCTGATCATTTTCGATGGGTTGATGGTGTTAAATACCGAACTATAGTCGATAAAGAGCATCCTGATGTACACATTTGCATCTTTGCTGTCCAGGTGTTCCAGGGCTTTGTGTAGACCCAGTGAGGTGGCATCTGCTGAGACCGTTTCTATGATAGGCAAACTAGAAGGTATCCATGTCACTGCTCAGACAGGAGCTGATCTGCTTCATCACCAGCCTTTCAAAATACTGTTGATGTAAGTGCTACTGGTTGATAGTCGTTAAGGCAGGTTACTGCACTCTTCTTGGGCACTAGTGTGATTGATACCCATTTGAAATAGGTGGGTACCACACTCTGCTGGAGTGAGATATTGAAGATATCCGTGAATGCCTTGGTAAGTTGGTCAACAATACCTAGCCAGGTACTCCAACTGGACCGGGTGCTTTCCTCAGATTCACTCTGCTGAAGACAGCACACGTCATCATCAAACACGGACAGGATGGGATCATCAGGGGAAGTGGGGGTGCGGAGGGGTGGTTCTTCACTGTCAAATCAGGCATAGAAGGCGTTGAGTTCCTCTGGGAGAGAAGCCTTGCCATCTGCTGCTTTACCAGATTTGGTTTTGAAACAGGTTATGACATTTAAGCCCTTCCAAAGCTATTGGGTGTCCCTCATTGTAGAAGTGTTTGAGTGTGCTGGGAGCTCTAGTACAGTAGGTTACATGCTGGTGCTGGTCAGGTAGTGTTTTCTTAACACAGTTCTGCTTAAAGTTGCCTACTAAGATTTGTAGTGTGTCCAGGCTGGACCGTCTCTTGTTTATGACCATAATCATTCAGCTCCACAAGTGCCTGCTTGTAATCGGCATCAGGAAGGATGTAAACTTCAGTGAGAATCTTGGGGTAGATTGGGTATGAATTTAATTGAGATTTGCTCTAAGGCAGCAGATCGACATAACTGTAGTGTCCGAGCATGACCCAGTATTAATTAAAAAACCACACGCTGCCTGCTCTCCCTTTTCCAGATTTTGAGAAATTCAAGTTCCAATCCAGTCCATGATTTTGTCAGATAGCAGCGTCAGGTGTGTTCTTTGTTAGTTATTTCTCGGTGCAGCAAGCAACAGAGATCTATCTCACCTGTCTCTAATGAAGTAGCTTTGCCTTCAGGTCATCAATTGTATTCTCCAGTGACTGGACATTTACTAGTAATATAGATGGTGGGGGGTGGGCGGGAAGAGAGAGAGGAGAGAGAGAGAGAGAGAGAAAGAGAGAGAGAGAGAGAGAGAGAGAGAGAGAGAGAGAGAGAGAGAGAGATAGATCATGGCATCATGAACATACTTCCAAAAATTATTGCACATTCCACTAACAATGAAGGAAAGAGTAACCAATGTTTCAGACATGGGTCCTTTGTTGGGTACAAGGAAAACCAGGCAGATGTCTGAATAGGTAGGGTAGGGTAGAGGAGGAGGGGAGGAGGGGAGGAGGAAGGGAAAGGGAGAACAGCAGAAGCTAACAGGTGGATATAGGTGGGAGGGAAGAAAAGAAAAAAAACTGAGCTGAGAGGTGAAGGGAGTAGCTCTCAAATAGGAGTGGGAAGGAGGTGATGAAATTGAGAAAGCTCTAAGTTCTCTACAGACTAATAAATCACTGGGAGATTATGGATTTCCCCCTGAATTTTATAAAGAATTTAGGATAAATTAATACCGCTTTTTATGAGGGTACTGACTCAGGTTGAGAAGACCCATACTTTCCCAGAATCTTTTTCAACAGCAATTATTACATTGAATGTGAAAAAAAGATAAAGATCCATTAAAATCATCATCTTATTGAACAATCTCTTTTAAATGCAGACTATAAAATAATAGCGAAAGCATTAGCTCACAGATTGGCTCAATATTTTCCAAAATTGGCTAAATCTCATCAGTCAGGATTTATTAAAAATAGATAATTATCAGATAATATTGGCACATTATTTACTACGGTATATTTAGCTAAGACAAAGGTGGAGCCGAGCAGAGCTGTGGCTTTGGATACTGAAAAGGCTTCTGATAGACTTGAATGGGATTTTGTATTTCAAAAAATGGAGAAATTTGGTTTAGGCCAAATATTTATTAATTGGGTAAGAGCACTTTACTATCAGTCAAAAACTAAAGTAAACTAAAACTAAATGGACAGATTTAATAAGTCTTTTCATTCTATAGATCGAATAGACAAGGTTGTCCACTATCTCCATCTCTACTTGTTACGGCAATAGAACCATTGGTTGAAGCTGTCAAATGGGATCTAGACATAAAGGGGTTTAAAGTGGACCAGGAAGAATATAAAATAAATGTATTTGCTGATGATATATTAATCTATTTGACTGAACCAACTAGCTCTCTGGTTAGACTTAAGACCATACTGGATAATTATGGGAAAGTCTCCAGATACAAAATAAGCTTGGACAAGAGTGAGATTTTACCTTTAGGCAAAGGAGACATATCCAATATCAATATGAACATCAGTTAAATTAGGCCAAGTCTGATATGAATATTTGGAGATTAAATTTAATAGTAATTTGACTGATCTATATAAGCTTTATTATCTCATCTTGCTGTGGAAAATTAGGCAGAGTAAATTGTGTAAAAATGAAAATAATGGCAAGACTTCAAAATTTTTTTTCAATCCTTACCTATCCCACTATCTAATAAATATTTAAAAAAAAACAATGCACATATTTGTTCATTCCTTTGGTCAAGTAAACTTTCAAGAATTTGCATTGATAAATTGACATGGGATTATAAATTGCGAGGGTTAAAATGACTGGATTTTAAAAAAAATGTAATTTAGCTGCACAAATTTGTTTTGTTGCTGCTTTTTTTTTTAATGAGGCGATTCCTTCCTGGGCTATAATTGTAGAAGAGGAAATGGCAGAATAATTTATTTATAAACAAAATTTTAAATTAATTAAAAGGAAAACAAATGCCCATTATTGAAACATATAATTTATATTTGAGATAAAATTAAACAATTTGAAGGATTAAAAGAGGGATGCCACTCTCTCAAAACAGTTTAATACCCATGACTTTGAGTAATAGAATCTTGGCTATCTGGTACCATCATGGTATCAGGTGCATTGAAGATTGTTATGATCAACAGGGGCAATTTATGTCTTTTGAGAGACTTAAAATTAAGTAGAGGATGAATCATCTTTCTATTTCAATAAAACTGCTCGTCTGGCTATCATGCGGAATAAGCTAAAACTTTTTCCTGAGATGCCGATATTGTGATAAATCTGTGTCGTGCTGTCAATCTCTCACTATGTTTGTTTAGTCAACACTACTGGCATTGGACATGGATTATCTCTACCACCAAGGGCAACTCCCCTTGACTATAACTGTGTACGTACCCACTATCATTCATTATTGTACTACTGAGTTTCTACCAATAAAAGCCATGATATGTGTTTAACTACACTGCCTTTTATCTCTTCATTAACTGGCACATCAGATATGTTTATATGAATCATGAGAAAAATGAAACAAAATAATTAACAGGCAAGGTTCTTGATGCAGATCTCGTTTTTATGCTGATATTGAATCATTATGTGAGAATTGTAAAATTTTCTGAAGCTTCCCTGATCCATATATTTTGGGAGTGTCCAAATTTAGAGATTCTGGAAAGAAATTTTCAAAACTTTATCAAAAATTCTTAAGATTAATTTGGAATCTTGCCATATGTTCATTATTAGAAATTTAATACTTTTTACATGATGTGACTCTGAGATATTGAACCTTGCTCCTGTTGCTTTATCTATACTATTTTCTTTCTTTTTATCTCCCTATATTCTCTTCTGTCTGTCCTCTTATCTTTTGAATTTGGGGAAAGGGAGATGAGAGAAGAGGGAGTTTCCTTTCCTTTTCATTCAGACCTTATGAATGTTTTTCTATGATTTTATATCAATGTATTATTGTTATTATAATAATTTAGTCATATTCTGAAAACAAAATATTCAAAAAAAAGGAGTGGGAAAGGGGTGGGGAGGTGGAGAAAAGAAGGCAAGAGGATATGGAAAGAGAGAGACTTGGGAGGGGGTTGACAGAAGGTGGAAGTTTATGCCATCTCTTTGGAGAGTGCCCACTTCGAATACAAGGTATTGTTCCTCCAATATGCAGATGGCCTTGTTTTGGCAGTGCACAAGGCCATGGACAGACATGTCGAGGTGGGAATGGTGTGTTTTGAAATGGTTGGCCACTGGGAAGGACTTTGCTTTGCACTGGACAGAGTTAAGATGTTTAACATTATAGTCTCCCAGTCTGCTTCCAGCATCTCCGATGTAGAGGCCACACTGGGAATTGCATAAATGACCCTTACAAATTTACAAGTGAAATGTTGCTTCACTTGGAAGGATTGAATGGGACCCCAAATTGTGGTGAGGCCTTAAGTGCAGCATTTCTTGCAGTTCCATGGATAGGTACAAAGGGAAATATTCATGGAAAGGAATGATCAGATGAAGAAGTCCAGAAAGGGAAGATGTGCCTGGTGATGGGGTCACTCTACAGGTGGGAGAATATGCGGAGGACAATATGTTGGATGCAGAGGCTGGTGGGATGGTAAGTGAGGTCAATGGGATTTCTGCCCTCACCTCTCTGTTCCATAATGACCCCTATTTGAAATTCTCAGTCAAATTATATCCATTATTTTCACAGGTGTTTTACTTACCGGAAGTTCAATGGAACCCTCTTGATGTGATTGTGTTGAAGATCCCAAGGATAGGACTGAGGTCTGAGAAAGTGTACGCTCCTTTGTTATTTTTGTGGGAGAACGAGAATCTGTCTGATCATCATCATCATGTGATTTGAGCAGAGAAGCAAAATCAACTCCAGATTTTATTAGTTGATGTAATTTCCCTTTTTCAACCATTCGACCCTGAAATTAATTTTCAAAATGCAATTTAATTGTGGTAATTGAACTTTACGATGTGATTCCCTGAATGTAAGTGTGATGTAATTTTAGGTAATCCTATTCTAAGCATGAAACCAAGAATACACACTGAGAATTTGAGCGCAAACCATTAATTTCAGCAAATGGAATATTATAGAAGGATGTACCATAGTTCCAGATAAAAAAAAATACAAAATACTATAAATATTCTGGTCATGAAAAACAAACAGAAAACGACCTCTCATTATATAAAATGAGCTTTCATCCAGATATTGAATCCTGGTCGATGAACTTATTTGCTGGGAGATACATTCATTAAAATTGCTTAGTTATAATAAAGATTGATAACTCCTCCACTTTTTAAAATGTTTAGGATCTACCCATTATAGCATTACAATATTTAGAAAACATCCTTCAAGACACTGAAAACTTTATGAACTGGCAGGTACTCAGCAAACAAATTCCTCAGAAGCTTCATTCTAAGTAATTGTCTATTTCTCAATGTGAAAAGCAAACGTGCCATTTTGGATGCCAGTTTTCTACATATTTTCTCAAAGAGACACAGGTCAGAAAGAAAACTAACCTCTTTTAATATGACAATCTGACTAGCAGCATCTAAATATTGAAGTTGATGGGTCACCAGAATACAAGGCTTGTTTTTCAAAATTCCTGTTATACACCTAAAGTACAAAAATAAGAATGATTGGTAATCAGCACCTCTAATAGTAAATTTAATTACTTTCTATGATAGTATGATCCTAAAATTATAAGTTCAGTTTGTATTCTTGGGATGGTGAATACAAAGAGAGCATTGTCATATATTTTAAAAATGGGAGTGGATTTCACCTTCCCACAGGAAACCCATTTAACTGAGAAAGAATATCAAAAATTACAAAGAGATTGGGTCGGGCAGGTCTTTGCTTCTTCATTTAATTCAAAAGCAAGAGGAATGGCAATTTTGATGCACTAGGATCTTCCAGTTAGAGTAAAGATGTGATAATAGATCCTGCATGTCCTGTAGGTATGCTATGGAGCATTTGGATAAAATAGAAGAAAGGCAGAGGACTTTATATATAAATGGGATGTAAAATTACTAACTGGTGAGAGAGAAACCCCTTTGCTAATCAATATTTGGTTTAAAATAAATAGTGATATTGGAACAAAGGGTTGGGGTGGGGGGGTCTTATCTCCCAAAAGTCCTCTGACTCAAAATAGGCTTGTAAAATGGGCTCGTAAAGGAATCAGGTATATTAAAGATTGTTATGAGCAGGGACAAATGATGTTATTTGAACAATTAAAAATTAAGCATGGAATTCCTAACAACGCAATCGTCTGCTGTTTTCAAATAAGAGTGCATCTAAGGGATAAATTGGGCCCAACAATGTTTTTACCAAATTGTACTTCAGCAATCTATCTTTTACTTCAAATGGTAACTCCTGTAAACAAGGGGCTCATAAGTCCAGGAAGAGATGGGAATCAGACTTAAATGTAAGACTAGATGAGGAAACCAGGTCTGAACTCTGTCGGGATAGTATGACTAATACGATCAATGTAAGATATAGATTAGAAATATATAATTTTTGGATCAATTGTATCTCAGAAATTAAATAAATTAAATTCAGACATCAGACTAATTTTTAAAAATATTTTATTTGAGAATTTTAAAACCACATTCAATAAAGCTACAAGAGAAAAAAAATTACATATATGGTGTGTGTGTGTGTGTGTGTGTGTGTGTGTGTGTGTGTGTGTGTGTGTGTGTGTGTGTGTGTGTGTGTGTGTGTGTGTGAGATCCTCTCTCCCACTGTCCCACTCAGAATATATTAAAAAAAAGAAAAAAAAGAAAAGAAAAAATTGGGAGAATGTAAAAAAATAAATATAAAGTCTTAATACTAATAAATAATGGAACTTGGGGTTACCAACTGGATGGGCTCTCAGAGAGTCCTTCAAATTTTCAAACCAACGTATTGTAAGTATAGGCTCCATATTAAAAAAAAATCTTATGTAAATTATGTTATTTTCTCAAGTGGAATACAAGTACGCAATTCAGCATGCCATCTCTCCGTCCCTAAATCTGCATCTGATTTCCAAATAATAGCTATGCACTTCTTAGAAACAGGTAAAGCTCATCATAAAAATTCAATATGATATATAGTTAACCTTAATTTAGGCCTAACCACTTTAATATTACCCAACAAAAATAACATCAGGTCCTGTGGGAGTTCAGACAGATGTTTCAGATGTGGCAAAGAGGTAAGAACTTTTCTATATTCAACCTAAAGTGATACCTTTTTAGATCGACCTAGGAAATTTCTTAGAGTGGATTACAGGAATTAAATTTCCACAGAATCCAGAATTATTCTTACTGGGTAATATTTCAGGGATAAACCCTAAATTTGCGACCAGGTATGGTCCGATCTAGGAGGGGAGGCAGGCCCCTCCAGTCCGGGTAAGAAACCTGCATAGGAGAAGGCCACTCCGATATAAAACCTATGACCCAAGGACCTCGCTGCCACGTCCCAGCATGCTTGGCCACGGCACACGAACCATGGGTGTAAAGGGTGGGGCCAGTACTGCGCACACTGCACTCCACCTACAAGCTCCTTTGCGCAGGCCTGAGGACATGTCCACGTCCTCCCCCTCCACGTCCTCCCCCTCAAAAGATGCTCACAAACTCAAGCTAGCATGCTGGAACATCAGAACCATGCTAGACAAGGCTGACAACCACTGACCTGAACGTCGGTCTGCCCTCATCGCACATGAACTCCTCAGACTTGACATCGACATAGCCGCACTCAGTGAAGTCCGCCTTGCAGATTTAGGCAGCCTCCAAGAACGCGGCGCGGGCTACACACTCTACTGGTCTGGCAAGCCTATGGATTAACGATGCCTATCTGGTGTAGGCTTCATGGTCAAGAACTACATTGCCTCCAAACTCGAAAACCTCCCGACAGGCCACTCGGACCAGATCATGTCCATGCAACTCCCCCTTCAAAACAAGCGTCGCATCACCCTCATCAGTGTCTATGCTCCAACCCTCCAGGCGGAACCAGCAGAAAAGGACAAGTTCTACACTGATCTGAGCAATCTCATTCAACGCACCCCGACAGCCTACAAGGTTGTCATCCTTGGCGACCAACGCTCGCGTCGGCAAAGACTCAGAAACCTGGCCAGGAATCCTGGGCAAGCATGGTGTCGGCAAGTGCAATGACAACAGGCGCCTCCTGTTGGAGCTCTGCGCAGAACAGAGGTTTGTCATTACAAACACCCTTTTTCAGCAGAGGGACAGCCTGAAGACTACCTGGATGCATCCCCGATCCAAACACTGGCACTTCCTGAACTACGTCCTGGTGCGACAAAGAGATAAACGAGATGTGCTCCACACCAGAGTCATGCCCAGTGCAGAGTGCCACACTGACCACCGGCTGGTTCGCTGCAAGCTCAACCTTCACTTCAAGCCAAAGTCCAGGAACAGTAAAGCCCCCAGAAAGAGGTTCAATGTTGGAAACTTGCAGTCAGACAAAGTGAGAGGAAACTTCCAGGCAAAGCTCAAAGCAAAGCTCGAGGATGCAATCCGCCTCACGGACTCGTCCCTTGAAACCCTCTGAGATCAGCTGAAGACTGCCATACTGCAATCCACTGAAGAGGTACTAGGCTTCTCCTCCAGGCAAAACAAGGACTGGTTCGACGAAAAGAACCAGGAAATCCAGGAGCTGCTGGCAAAGAAGCGATCTGCCCACCAGGCTCACCTTGCAAAGCCGTCCTGGCCAGAGAAGAAACGAGCCTTCCGTCGCGCATGCAGCCATCTTCAGCGCAAACTCTGGGAGATCCTAAATGAGTGGTGGACTAGCCTCGCCAAACGAACCCAGCTCAGCGCGGACATTGGTGACTTCAGGGGTTTTTACGAGGCTCTAAAGGCCTCTCACCCCAAGTCCAAAGCCCGCAGCGCAGCTCAGATGGCAAAGTCCTCCTCAGCGACAAGATCTTCATCCTCAACCGATGGTCAGAACACTTCCAATCTCTTTTCAGTGCCAACCGCTCAGTCCAAGAATCCGCCCTGCTCCAGCTCCCTCAACAGCCCTTAAGGCTAGAGCTGGATGAGGTCCTCACCCGGGAAGAGACATATAAGGCAATTGAACAAATGAAAAGTGGCAAAGCAGCAGCTATGGATGGAACTCCCCCCAGAGGTCTGGAAGGCTGGCGGCAAAACTCTGCATGCCAAACTGCATGAGTTTTTCAAGCTCTGCTGGGACCAAGGAAAGCTGCCTCAGGACCTTCGTGATACCATCATCATCACCCTGTACAATAACAAAGGCGAGAAATCAGACTGCTCAAACTACAGGGGAATCACGCTGCTCTCCATTGCAAGCAAAATCTTTGCTAGGATTCTCCTAAATAGAATAATACCTAGTGTCGCCGAAAATATTCTCCCAGAATCACAGTGCGGCTTTCGCGCAAACAGAGTAACTACTGACATGGTCTTTGCCCTCAGACAGCTCCAAGAAAAGTGCAGAGAACAAAACAAAGGACTCTACATCACCTTTGTTGACCTCACCAAAGCCTTCAACACCGTGAATAGGAAAGGGCTTTGGCAAATACTACAGCGAATCAGATGCCCCCCAAAGTTCCTCAACATGGTTATCCAACTGCACGAAAACCAACAAGGTCGGGTCAGATACAGCAATGAGCTCTCTGAACCCTTCTCCATTAACAATGGCGTGAAGATGGTTATCCAACTGCACGAAAACCAACAAGGTTGGGTCAGATACAGCAATGAGCACTCTGAACCCTTCTCCATTAACAATGGCGTGAAGCAAGGCTGCGTTCTCGCACCAACCCTCTTTTCAATCTTCTTCAGCATGATGCTGAAACAAGCCATGAAAGACCTCAACAATGAAGACGTTGTTTACATCCGGTACCGCACGGATGGCAGTCTCTTCAATCTGAGGCAGCTGCAAGCTCACTCCAAGACACAAGAGCAACTTGTCCGTGAACTACTCTTTGCAGACGATTCCGCTTTAGTTGCCCATTCAGAGCCAGCTCTTCAGCGCTTGACGTCCTGTTTTGTGGAAACTGCCAAAATGTTTGGCCTGGAAGTCAGCCTGAAGAAAACTGAGGTCCTCCATCAGCCAGCTTCCCACCATGACTACCAGCCCCCCCACATCTCCATCGGGCACACAAAACTCAAAACAGTCAACCAGTTTACCTATCTCGGTTGCACCATTTCATCGGATGCAAGGATTGACAACGAGATAGACAATAGACTCGCCAAGGCAAATAGCGCCTTTGGAAGACTACACAAAAGAGTCTGGAAAAACAACCAACTGAAAAACCTCACAAAGATTAGCGTATACAGAGCCGTTGTCATACCCACACTCCTATTCGGCTCTGAATCATGGGTCCTTTACCGGCATCACCTACGGGTCCTAGAACGCTTCCAACAGCGTTGTTTCCGCTCCATCCTCAACATTCTTTGGAGCGACTTCATCTCCAACATCGTAGTACTCAAGATGGCAGAGGCCGACAGCATCGAATCCACGCTGCTGAAGATCCAACTGCGCTGGGTAGGTCACGTCTCCAGAATGGAGGACTATCGCCTTCCCAAGATCGTGTTATATGGCGAGCTCTCCACTGGCCACCAAGACAGAGGTGCACCAAAGAAGAGGTACAAGGACTGCCTAAAGAAAGCTCTTGGTGCCTGCCACATTGACCACCGCCAGTGGGCTGATATCGCCTCAAACCGTGCATCTTGGCGCCTCACAGTTCGGCAGGCAGCAACCTCCTTTGAAGAAGACCGCAGAGCCCACCTCACTGTCAAAAGACAAAGGAGGAAAAACCCAACACCCAACCCTAACCAACCAATTTTCCCTTGCAACCGCTGCAACCGTGTCTGCCTGTCTCGCATCAGACTTGTCAGCCACAAACGAGCCTGCAGCTGACGTGGACATTACCCCTCCATAAATCTTCGTCCGCGAAGCCAAGCCAAAGAAAAAATAAGAAACCCTAAATAGAAACTATCTAAATATCAAATAAAATTTGTTAAAATTGTGTTAGCAGTGGCTAGAAAATGTATAGTAGTTGCATGGAAGTTTGATTCACATCTAGGTATGGTACATTGGAATGCAGAGATACATAGTTGAATTCCCCTTGAGAAAGAAATAAGAACGACATATTTTTACAAGTTTCAGATGTAAATCTTTAATTGTGTTCTTCCTAGCCCTCAAGACATCTGTTGAACTTCTCCAAAGAAAATTAAATAGTACATCAGTTTATGATCCGTGGAGTGTGCAGCACTTTTCAGCAATCCATTCTACTTTCTTTTTCTTTCTTTATATCTACTCTTTCTTTGGGCTTTTTCTTGGGTGGATGCGGGTTGGGGATAACCATCATGGAGTAAACACTGGATTTACATTTATACCTGTAATTTTTAATTTTGTAATTGGCTGCATATATGGTCAAAATTTTTAAGTAATCTATCAAAAAATGTTTCAAATTATTACAAATACATTTTTGCAATTATAAAGTTACTTACTGTTCAAACAAGTGTTTTCCAACTTCTGCATCAACAGCACTGAGAGGATCATCCAACAAGTAGATATCAGCATCTTGATACACAGATCTTTAATAAAAATACAATTGAGTGGAAAATTTACTTATGTACCCATATTGAAGTTGAGCAGTCACAAATTTTTCATATCAGTCTCAAGATCAATTTATCTGATTTATCAACCAATTCCAAAAATACTCAGTAATTATTGCTAGTATACTTTCCCATTACCTTTTAAAATAGGCGCAATCAAAAAGCAGCGGGAGAGGTAGGTTCTCATTTAAATATCATCGAGGATTGCAAGAACAGGACAGTGAATGGTGCTAGGTGGTAGGTGCTCATTTAAATTTCTTCATTGGCCAATTGGCTATAGCCAATAAAGAGAAGGGAAGCTCAAATGGAGCAGCTAGTGCTTGGGTGGCCCAGTGTAGGAGTGGTGAGTTAGAGGCTTTGGCTCAAGAGACTTCAGCAAGCACAGGCTGAGGACTTACCACAGGTAATATCTTTGCATAGTAATAGAGTAGAATGGACATGCTCCAGATATTTAGGGACCATGTACATGGGGGTTCTGGATAGATTTGTCCCACTGAGATAGGGAAAAGTTCGTAGGAAAAGAGAACCGTGATTGACAAAACAGGTGAGATCACTAGTTAAGAGAAAGAAGGAAGCATACATTAGATATAGGAAGCGAAAAGCAGGACAGGCTCATGAGAATTATTGGTAGCCAGGAAGGAACCCAAGAAGAGAGCTAAAAGGGACATAAGAATATCTTAGCAGTAGGATTAAGAAAAATCATAAGGCCTTCTCTGCAGACATGAAGAACAGAATACCATATTGCATGATGAGAGTGAAGGTAGGGACACTTAAGGATAAAGGAGCGAAGATGTGCCCAGTGGTGAAGAGGTTGGGGAAGTCCTAAATGAAAACTTTGCTTCAGTATTCACCAGAGAAACGGACCTTGGTCAAGGTGAGATCAGACTAGAATAAGCTTATGTGCTGGACCACATTAAGATTAAGAAAGAGGAAATGCTTGATCTTCTCAAAACATTAGGATTGATAAGCCCCCAAGACCAGACAAAATATACCCCAGGTTGCTGTGAGAAGGGAAGGAAGAGATTGCTGGGGTGTTGATCTTTGTGTCCTCCTTGGCCTCAGGAGAGGTGCCGGAGGACACATTCAGAAAGTCATGAGGCATGGGATCCCTGAAACCTTGGCTGTGTGGATTCAGAACTGGCTTGCCTCGAGAAAGCAGAGGTGACTAGTGGAGGATCTGTTCTTGGATCCCTTGCTCTTTGTGATATTTATAAATGACCTGAATGAAGAAGTAGAGGGCTGGGTCAGTTTGTAGGTGATACGAAGGTTGGAGGTGCTATGGATAATGTTTAAGGTTGTCGTAGGTTACAAGAGGATATAGACAGAATGCCAAGTTAGGCAGGAAAGTGGCAGATGGAGTCCAATCCAGCTAACTGTAAGGTAATACATTTTGGAAGGTCAAACCTGAAGGCAGAGTACAGGGTTAATGGTAGGTTATTTAACAGTGTGGAAGAACCGAGGGACCTTGGCATCTAAATCTGTAAATCTCTCCAGGTTGCTGCGCAGGTTGATAGGATAGTTAAAAAGGCCTATGGTATGCTGGGCTTCATTAGTCAGGGGATTAACTTCAGGAGTCATGTGATAATGTTGCAGCTCTATAAATCTGGTGAAACTAGACTTGAGAATACAGGTACTGTGTTTAGTTCTCATGATCTCCTTTCAGGAAGGATAATGAAAGCTATGGAGAGGGTGCAGAGGAGATTTACCAGGATGTTGCTGGATTTGAAAATATGTCTTATGAGGCAAGGTTAGCAGAGCTAGGCTTTTCACTTTGGAAAAAAAAATTGCATCAGTTACCTGGTTGAGTCCCCAGGAGCACTATCCCTGCTGAGCTCCAAAAGCACTGTGTCACTGACCTGGCTGCTGCTGCTTCCCTCTGAAAAGTCATTTTCCCCCCTCCCCTCTATGAGTATTCATATGGGCATACTTGAGCGGAATGTCCATAGGGAATTTTGGAACTCTCTGGCTCTATCTTTCTTACTCTTAATTCATCTGCACTTGTTCAATTTTATTTTATTGATATATTTCCAATAGTTAGGGTACTAAAAACTGCATGCAATTCTCCAAATTTGGCCTTCACCAATGACTTATACGACTTGACCATAACATCCCAACTCCGATACTCAATACTTTGATTTCAATGGACCCAGTACCAATCATTGAGGTACACCACTAGTCACATGCCTCCACTAAGAGAGGCAATCATCCACTACCACTTTCTGGCTTCTCCCATAAAGTCAATATCAAATCCAGTTTACTACCTCACCAAAAACACAAAGTGACTGAACTTTCCTGACTAACCTGGCATGTGGGACCTTACTAAAGTCAATGTAGACAACATCCACAGCCTTTCCTTCATCAACTTTCTTGGTAACTGCTTGATAAATACTCTAAGATTTTTTAAACATGACAAAGCCACGATGACTATCCAAATGTATATCCAAACTCTTAGAACACCTTACAATAACTTACCTACTACCAATGTAAGGCTCACAAGCCTATAATTTCCTGGGTTGTTTTTGGAGGCTTTTTTTGAAACAATAGATCCATACGAGCTATCCTCTAATCTTCTGACACCTCATCTGTAGCTAAGGGCATTTTAAATACATCTGCCAGGGCCCCTGCAAATTCTGCCTCACGGTCCAAAGAATACCTTGTCAGATCCTGGGAATTCATCCACCTTTATTCACTTTAAAACAGCATGCACCTCCACTTCTTTAATTTGTTTGGCTCACCTCCCTAGACTGTGCCAGCTTTCTTTGTAAATACTGATGCAAAAATAACAATTTAAGCTCTCCCCATCTCTTCTTGCTCCATACATAGCCGCCCATAGTGATCTCCAAGAGGACCAATTGTGTCCCTTACTATCCTTTTATTCATAATAAACCTGTGGAAGCCCTTAGGATTTTCCTTTATCTTGTCTGCCAAAGAAACCTTCTTATTTTAGCTCTCCTATTTTCCTGTATTTTTATACTTCTCAAGTACCTAATTTGTTCCTGGTTGCCTAAACCTGCTGCACACAACTTCTCCTTATGCCTGTTAACTTGGCCTTTAATCTTTACAGGAACATACAAACCCTGTAATGTTAAAATTTCACCTTTGAAGGCCTCAAACTTAACAAGTACATCCTTGCCAGAAAATAACCAAGCCCAATCCATGCTTTCTAGATCCTTTTTGAGATCTTCAAAATTGGCCTCTGTCCAAATTAGAATCTCAACCAAAGGACCAGACCTATCCTCATCCATAATTACTGTTTCTTGAAACTAATGGCATTATGATCACTGGACAAAAGTGTTTCCCTACATATATTTCTGTCACCTGCTTTTCCTCTTTTCCTCATATGAAATCAATCTAATAGGAGGTGCACACAAGTGTAACCACCTACATTTGCTATGCAATGACATAACCACCACCAAGATCCACATCATCAATGTACTGACGTCATCACTCACCATTCCCTGGCGTTTCAGAGCCCAACTATCTTTGTCAATGACCTTCCTTCTGTCAGAAGTGCGCAGTTTTGAAAATTATGGCGTAAACGTTTATTCCATTTAAAATTTCTCAGAAAATGAAGCACCTCAAAACTATGAGCAAGACAAATGCAACATCAGGAAAGGACTGATAAGTGGAAAATAGCATTTGGATTACAAAAGTTGCAGGCAATGATCATCTCCAACAGAGGGCATCTAGCCACCAACACTTGACAGACAATGTCATTACCAAGTCCTTTACCATCAATATCCTTGAGATCTGTTTGAGTAGAAATTGAACTGTGAAAGAGCAGGTCAAAGGCTGACTCTCCAGGGCAAATGACTCATCTCCTAATACAAAATATTGGAGCTGAACTAGGCCCATTGAGTCTGCTTCGCCATTCTATCATGAGCTGATCCATCCTCCTTCTCAGCCCTATTCCCCGGCCTTCTCCCCATAACCTTTGATGCCCTGACTAATCAAATACCTGCCAACCTCGGCCTTAAATACACCCAATGACCTCATTTCCAGAGCCACCTATGGTAACAAGTTCCAAAGACGCAAGGGCCTCTGGCTAAATACATTTTTCTACATCTCTATCTTAAATTGATGACATTTTATCCTGAAGTTGTGCCTTCTTGTCCTAGACTTCCCTACCATGGGAAACAACCTTGCCACATCTACTCTGTCCAGGTCTTTCAGCATTGAAAATGTCTCCATGAGGTCCCCCCTCTTCCTTCTGAATGTCAACGAGTACAGTCCAAGAACTGACAAACATTCCCCATATGTTAAGCCTTTCATTCCTGGTATTCTCTGAATCCTCTCCAATGCCAACATCAATACCTCAAGACATTTCACCACCTACAAGGCATAAGTGAGAAACATGGAACACAGTGGATAGGGTGGTAGAGAGGAGGACAGCAATGGCCTGGGCATTGTATAAAAGTCAAATGTCATAGAGCAGTTATAAAAAACTTTAATTTGGCCACATTTAGACCATTTTGTGCAGGTTGTGGAGGCTTTGAATTCTTTAGAGAATCGGAGTCTAAGGCTCAACCTGATTGAAGTTTATAAAATTATGGGAGGCAGAGATTGGGAAATACAGACTTTTTCATCGAATGGAATTATCTAAACAGCTTAGGTTTAAGGTGAGAGGGTGTAAATTTAAAGGATTTATTTATTTATTGCACAGCAAGTGGTAAGTACCTAGAGGCGTTGCCAGAATTTGAGGCATTTAAACAAACACATCGACAGGAAATTGAGGGAGCCAGAACAAATGTAGGCAGGTTAGGTTAGTTTTCTGGGTTTCAGGGGAAATACTCTCCATTTTACACCAAAAACTCTCAAATAGCTCAGCACCACCTAGGACAGAGAAGTCCATTAGCTGTCTTACATATCACCACCTGTGCACACCTACAAAATACACCCAGTTGCTCACTCAGACTGTTTTGACAGCACCTTCCAAATTTGCAACCTCTAGCACCATAAAGGACAAAAAACACAACCATTGTGTCACACTCTGTTCTGACTTGGAAATGTACAACTGCTCCCTCATCATCTTGGGAACAAAATTTTAGAACTTCTTACCCAATAGTACGAAAGGCATTGTTAATTAGTGGGAATTTTCTGCAGCAGGTCAACAAAGGCTCCCCATCATGTTCTCTAGGTAAATTATGAATGGATGCGAGACACTGGTCTATGTTTCCCAGACCCTGAAATCTATTTTGTGACAAAGTGTTGGGTGATTTTTCACTTTGCTGGAAATCTGCCAGGTTTTCAGTTGGATGGGAGACACAGCCTCTTTCAAGATTGAAAGACTTTGCTCTCTTGGCAAGTCTGTACTTGCACTGGTTGGAATGTAGGCCAGAGAATAGCTTGAGAGTTGATTTTGTCAACCTAGAGATGTTGTGAGTGAAGTCCTGCATTCTTATGGACGTGCCAATTTAATAAATTGCTTTTCAAGGAAAACAGACAGACTGCAACATTTGCAGGAGTGAGCATCAGAGTATTTTTCTCCATACAGTGCAAGATTTAGTGCCACATGGGAGGATAGTCATATAAGGCATAGACCTCCCTTTCATCCAACTCATCCATGCAGACCAAGTTTGCATTCTAGTTTAGTCCCACTTGCCTGCATTTGGTCCATATCCTTCTAAGATCCCCTCAAGTCCCTCTTCAATCTCTCCCTTCTTGCCTTAAACCGATGCCTTCTAACTCTACAATCATTCTAGACTAAGAAATTGGATATAGAACTCTGGAAGAGGAGTTGAGCTCACTCTATAGTATGCATCAACAGTACTGTGGTGGACAGCAGTAGACATTTTTCGGAGTAAACATCTCTAGTGAGCTGTCCTGGTCCACTCTCATAAATGCATCCAGCCAAAAATGTGCATCAGCACCTCTCCTCCTCAGAAGCCTGAGGAAATTTGGCATATCTCCTGCATCTTTTAACAACTACAGACACCAATGGAAGTATCCAGTCAAGATACATTAATGCTTGGGATGGGAACTGCTCTGCCAAAAAAAAAACCTGTGGATGACTGTGATAGCTCAGACAAACCACCCTCCCCTCCATCTATAACTCCCATTGCCTTGGAAAAGCCCCAGTAAATTAAAACACACCTCTTTAACTGCCTCCCATCAGGAAGATTTTGGAGTGTGAGATCACTCTCCTCCAGACTCAAGAATACTTTTTTCCCCACCATTATCATACTCTGTACTAACTTTTTTCCTTTATTTGCTCCTGTACTCCACAGTTTTAAATGTGCAATCAAACAATTCACGTGTGGGGTAGGGAAGGGGTAGGTTGGAGATGTGGAAATACACCTCTCCCAGCAGAATTAATCAAAAACTGTTATAAAAGCATTATTTTAATTTAAAAAAATTTAAATCATTTTTAAGTTATTGAAGAATGGCTGCAAGGAAAGCTAAATCACAAATATCAAAGAAAACAGCTGTGAAAGGAAGTACTACAAAATAGGACATCGGGCCTACCTCTATAATGGAGCCTAGAGATCAGATTTTTCTTCCTCTAAGGATTACACAGGCGATGACGGCAAAGGTACATCCAACTCCAGCACCAACTTCCCGGGTAGCCGGTGAAGATGGCACCGGAGTTAAGAAAAGGACTGCAGAACTACCGACTTCATTTTATCATTTGTGCATGCGCGAGACTCCACACATATCGGGTGAAATGACATCAACTTTAGAAGGAAAGCCCAAAGCAACCAATGTTGCTAGTCAAATGAAACCAAACAATCGATTCAATATGACATCAATACTGAATCAACTGTATCATCTAGTGATTCTGAAGAGAAAAAAAAGAGGGAAGAAAGCATATCAAGGAAAAGAAAGAGGAGAAGGAGAAATAATTGGAAGAGAGGAGTGTAAAGGTTAAAACCTTGTGTTTTTGATTCTTAGTTAATTTTGTGCCTATCTCTAAGAGAATTATTGTTTGTAGTGTTATTATAGTGACTATGATGTAATATGCCATAATATCTGCCCAGGTTAACAGCTTGCCTCTCATTCCACATGATGTGAAAGAAGTGTGAGCATGAGAAAATTTTCTTTGAACTTTTTGTATCTCTGAGATTTTGTATCTTCATATACCTTTTGTTTATATATCTTTGTATCATTATACAGTAAAAGCTGTATTATTCAGCATTACAAAAGTCTTGTTGTGAAGCTATACAAAATGTTTATCTGTTTTATCAACAAATTGATTGATTTGTTAGATTGAAATTTGGCATATCGCAGCTCCTGCTTTTGAAGATACTCTGAAATTAGTATATATTAGAATATGGAAAGTGTCATTTATAAGGAGGTCTAACCAGTTAAAGGTATGCAGTATGATAATTCAAGTAACATAACTCAAGCTTGAAACAATTTAGCACAACAAATGGACACAATGAATGAATGTATGCAGCAATGGTTTGCTGATTTTAATACCAATTTTAATTGACAATTTCAAATTGTTAAAGAAAAAGGATATTAAACATGATTGTGGCCACCGAGACAGAGGTGCACCAAAGAAGAGGTACAAGGACAGCCTAAAGAAATCTCTTGGTGCCTGCCACATTGATCACCGCCAGTGGGCTCATATCGCCTCAAACCGTGCATCTTGGCGCCTCACAGTTCGGCAGGCAGCAACCTCCTTTGAAGAAGACCGCAGACCCCACCTCACTGACAAAAGACAAAGGAGGAAAAACCCAACACCCAACCCCAACCAACCAATTTTCCCTTGCAACTGCTGCAACCGTGCCTGCCTGTCCCGCATCAGACTTGTCAGTCACCAACGAGCCTGCAGCAGACGTGGACATACCCCTCCATAAATCTTCATCTGCGAAGCCAAGCCAAAGAAAAGATATACTGATGCTGTTCATAAAGTCATAGTTAAAATTCAGAAGACTGAAGAAGTTCAAGAATGTCATTTTGAAGCGGAGGAATGTAAGGATGTAGTTAATAAAATAGAAGATTAATTTACAGGTTGGGAGTTACAAAGGAACAAACTTTTACAAAAAAGACAATTTGGAAAATCATAGTCGTAGAACTAATGTTAAGATTGTTGGACTACCTGAAGATTTTGAAGACACACATCCAACTCATTTTTTTTTTACAAGTGTATTCCAGAAGTATTGGGAATTGTAAGTTTTCAAAATGGGCTTCAATTGGATAGAGTTCATCGAGCTAACAGGAAAAAAACCTTTCCTGGGTCTACCATCATGCTCAGTGTTAATTAGATGTCTTCGTTATCAAGATAAAGATATGATATTGAGATTAGCAGTATAAAATGCTAGGAAGAATCAAATCCCATTAATGATTAGAAATAATAAGGTTTTTTTAATGCTGATTTAAGTTCAACAATAATTCTAAAAAGGAAATAATTAAATTCAGCTAAGGCATTACTTTGGAACAAAGGATATAAATTTTCCTTCCGATATCCAGCAACATTGAAAGTTTTTTCCAGAAATAATCAATCAAATTATATTTACTGATGAAAATGAAGCTTTGAAATTTACCAACCTGCTTCTAAAATTCAAGAAAGATCAAAACATGACACTTCAATCAATTTCTAAGCAACAAGAAGTAAAGGAATTGGATGATGACCAAGTCAACAAAGATCTTGAAGAAGTCTTTTATAAATTAAGAATAAAAATTAATATTCTGTATATCCAGTCTGGAAGGGGGTGGACATTTTAATCTTTTCCTTCCTTAACCATGTGCTATCTTAGTGGTGAAGGCCACTTTCTGGAACAGTAGAGGGTGCTAGTACTGGTAAATTATATCAGTAAATTTTTAATATATATTTAGGGTTTTTTTTTCCTCTCATTATATATGTTATTTCTTTTTCTTTTCTTTTTTAAGGAGATGTCAATTGTAATGAATATTTAAGATATGGCGACTAATAATTAGTCACGTTTGTTAAGTATTAATATAAATGGGCTACATAATCCAATTAATAGAAAGAAAACTTTAGCATACATCAAGAAGTTGCTTTTTTACAAGAAACTCATTT